>NW_027258622.1:0-63534 GCF_045791955.1 Oncorhynchus clarkii lewisi
TTTTTTCCGATTATTTTTCCGATTTTTTCCGAATTTATTTTCCGATTTTTTTCCGATTTTTCCCGATTTTTCCCGATTTTTTCCGATTTTTTTCCGATTTTTTCCGATTTTTTTCCGATTTTTTCCGATTTTTTTCCGATTTTTCCGATTTTTCCCGATTTTTTCCGATTATTTTTTTTTCCGATTTTTTCCGAATTTATTTTCCGATTTTTTCCCGATTTTTCTCCGATTTTTCCCGATTTTTTCCGATTATTTTTCCGATTTTTTCCGAATTTATTTTCCGATTTTTTCCGATTTTTTTCGATTTTTTCCGATTTTTTTCCGATTTTTCCCGATTTTTTTTCCGATTATTTTTCCGATTTTTTCCGAATTTATTTTCAGATTTTTTTCCGATTTTTCCCGATTTTTCCCGATTTTTTCCGATTATTTTTCCGATTTTTTCCGATTATTTTTCCGATTTTTTCCGAATTTATTTTCCGATTTTTTCCCAATTTTTCCGATTTTTTTTTCCGATTTTTCCCGAATTTATTTTCCGATTTTTTTCCGATTTTTCCCGATTTTTCCCGATTTTTCCCGATTTTTTCCGATTTTTTTTTTTTTCCGATTTTTTCCGATTTTTATTTTTCCGATTTTTTCCGATTTTTTTTCCGATTTTTTCCGATTTTTTTTTTCCGATTTTTTCCGATTTTTCTCCGATTTTTCCGATTTTTTCCGATTATTTTTCCGATTTTTTCCGAATTTATTTTCCGATTTTTTCCGATTTTTTCCGATTTTTTTCCCGATTTTTTCCGATTTTTTTTCCGATTTTTTCCGAATTTATTTTCCGATTTTTTTCCGATTTTTCCGATTTTTTTTCCGATTATTTTTCCGATTTTTTCCGAATTTATTTTCCGATTTTTTTCCGATTTTTTCCGATTTTTCCCGATTTTTTCCGATTTTTTTTCCGATTTTTTCCGATTATTTTTCCGATTTTTTCCGAATTTATTTTCCGATTTTTTTCCGATTTTTTCCGATTTTTCCGATTTTTTCCGATTTTTTCCGATTTTTTTTCCGATTTTTTTTCCGATTTTTTCCGATTTTTTCCGATTTTTTTCCGATTTTTCCGATTTTTTTTTTTTTCCGATTTTTTCCGAATTTATTTTCCGATTTTTTTCCGATTTTTCCCGATTTTTCCCGATTTTTTCCGATTATTTTTCCGATTTTTTCCGATTATTTTTCCGATTTTTTCCGAATTTTTTTCCGATTTTTTCCGAATTTTTCCGATTTTTCCCGATTTTTTTCCGATTTTTTTTCCGATTTTTTCCGAATTTATTTTCCGATTTTTTTCCGATTTTTCCCGATTTTTCCCGATTTTTTCCGATTATTTTTCCGATTTTTTCCGATTATTTTTCCGATTTTTTCCGAATTTATTTTCCGATTTTTTCCCGATTTTTCCGATTTTTTTTTTTTTCCGATTTTTTCCGAATTTATTTTCCGATTTTTTTCCGATTTTTCCCGATTTTTCCCGATTTTTTCCGATTTTTTTTTTTTTCCGATTTTTTCCGATTATTTTTCCGATTTTTTCCGAATTTATTTTCCGATTTTTTCCCGATTTTTCCCGATTTTTCCGATTTTTCCCGATTTTTTCCGATTATTTTTCCGATTTTTTCCGAATTTTTTTCCGATTTTTTTTTTTCCGATTTTTCCGATTTTTCCCGATTTTTTCCGATTATTTTTCCGATTTTTTCCGATTTTTTTCCGATTTTTTCCGATTTTTCCCGATTTTTTTTTCCGATTTTTTTCCGATTTTTTCCGAATTTATTTTCCGATTTTTTTCCGATTTTTCCCGATTTTTCCCGATTTTTTCCGATTATTTTTCCGATTTTTCCCGATTTTTTCCGATTTTTTCCCGATTTTTCCCGATTTTTCTCGATTTTTCCCGATTTTTTCCGATTATTTTTCCGATTTTTTCCGAATTTATTTTCCGATTTTTTCCCGATTTTTCTCGATTTTTCCCGATTTTTTCCGATTATTTTTCCGATTTTTTCCGAATTTATTTTCCGATTTTTTCCCGATTTTTCTCGATTTTTTCCGATTTTTTTCCGATTTTTCCCGATTTTTTTTCCGATTATTTTTCCGATTTTTTCCGAATTTATTTTCAGATTTTTTTCCGATTTTTCCCGATTTTTCCCGATTTTTTCCGATTATTTTTCCGATTTTTTCCGATTTTTTCCGATTTTTTCCGAATTTTTTTCCGATTTTTTCCGATTTTTCCGATTTTTTTTTCCGATTTTTCCGATTTTTTTCCGATTTTTTTTTTCCGATTTTTTTCCGATTTTTCCCGATTTTTCCCGATTTTTTCCGATTTTTTTTCCGATTTTTTCCGATTATTTTTCCGATTTTTTCCGAATTTATTTTCCGATTTTTTCCCGATTTTTCCCGATTTTTCTCGATTTTTCCCGATTTTTTCCGATTATTTTTCCGATTTTTTCCGAATTTATTTTCCGATTTTTTCCCGATTTTTCTCGATTTTTCCCGATTTTTTCCGATTATTTTTCCGATTTTTTCCGAATTTATTTTCCGATTTTTTCCCGATTTTTCCGATTTTTTTTTTTCCGATTTTTCCGATTTTTTCCGATTTTTTTCCGATTTTTTTCCGATTTTTTCCGATTTTTTTCCGATTTTTTCCGATTTTTTTCCGATTTTTTCCGATTTTTTCCGATTTTTTTCCGATTTTTTTTTTCCGATTTTTTTCCGAATTTTTCCGATTTTTTTTTCCGATTTTTTCCGAATTTTTTTCCGATTTTTTTCCGATTTTTCCCGATTTTTATTTTTCCGATTTTTTCCGATTTTTTTTTCCGATTTTTTCCGATTTTTTCCGATTTTTTCCGATTTTTTTCCGATTTTTTTCCGATTTTTTCCCGATTTTTCCGATTTTTCCCGATTTTTTCCGATTTTTTTCCGATTTTTTTTTTTCCGATTTTTTTCCGATTTTTTCCGATTTTTTCCGATTTTTTTTTCCCGATTTTTTCCGATTATTTTTCCGATTTTTTCCGAATTTATTTTCCGATTTTTTCCCGATTTTTCCCGATTTTTCCCGATTTTTTTTCCGATTATTTTTCCGATTTTTTTCCCGATTTTTTTCCGATTTTTCCGATTTTTCCCGATTTTTTCCGATTTTTTTCCGATTTTTCCGATTTTTTCCGATTTTTCCGATTTTTTCCGATTTTTTTCCGATTTTTTCCGATTTTTCCGATTTTTTCCGATTTTTTTCCGATTTTTTCCGATTTTTTTCCGATTTTTTTTTTTCCGATTTTTCCCGATTTTTTCCGATTTTTTTCCGATTTTTCCGATTTTTTTTCCGATTTTTTCCGAATTTATTTTCCGATTTTTTTTCCGATTTTTCCGATTTTTCCCGATTTTTTCCGATTATTTTTCCGATTTTTTCCGATTATTTTTCCGATTTTTTCCGAATTTATTTTCCGATTTTTTCCCAATTTTTCCGATTTTTTTTTCCGATTTTTCCCGATTTTTTTTCCGATTTTTTCCGAATTTATTTTCCGATTTTTCCGATTTTTTTCCGATTTTTCCGATTTTTCCGATTTTTTCCGATTTTTTTCCGATTTTTTTCCGATTTTTCCGATTTTTTCCGAATTTATTTTCCGATTTTTTCCGAATTTTTCCGATTTTTTTTTCCGATTTTTCCCGATTTATTTTCCGATTTTTTTCCGATTTTTTTCCGATTTTTCCGATTTTTCCGATTTTTTCCGATTTTTTTCCGATTTTTTCCGATTTTTCCCGATTTTTCCGATTTTTTTCCGATTTTTTCCGATTTTTTTCCGATTTTTTCCGATTTTTTTCCGATTTTTTCCGATTTTATTTTCCGATTTTTTCCCGATTTTTCCCGATTTTTCTCGATTTTTCCCGATTTTTTCCGATTATTTTTCCGATTTTTTCCGAATTTATTTTCCGATTTTTTCCCGATTTTTCTCGATTTTTCCCGATTTTTTCCGATTATTTTTCCGATTTTTTCCGAATTTATTTTCCGATTTTTTCCCGATTTTTCTCGATTTTTTCCGATTTTTTTCCGATTTTTCCCGATTTTTTTTCCGATTATTTTTCCGATTTTTTCCGAATTTATTTTCCGATTTTTTTCCGATTTTTCCCGATTTTTCCCGATTTTTTCCGATTATTTTTCCGATTTTTTCCGATTATTTTTCCGATTTTTTCCGATTATTTTTCCGATTTTTTTCCGATTTTTTCCGATTTTTCCCGAATTTTTCCGATTTTTTCCGAATTTATTTTCCGATTTTTTCCGATTTTTTCCGATTTTTCCCGATTTTTTTCCGATTTTTTTCCCGATTTTTTCCGATTTTTTTTCCGATTTTTCCCGATTTTTCCCGATTTTTTTCCGATTTTTTCCGATTATTTTTCCGATTTTTTCCGAATTTATTTTCCGATTTTTTTCCGATTTTTCCCGATTTTTTCCGATTTTTTCCGAATTTTTTTTCCGATTTTTTCCGATTATTTTTCCGATTTTTTCCGAATTTATTTTCCGATTTTTTCCCAATTTTTCCGATTTTTTTTTCCGATTTTTCCCGATTTTTCCCGATTTTTTCCGATTATTTTTCCGATTTTTTCCGATTATTTTTCCGATTTTTTCCGAATTTATTTTCCGATTTTTTCCCAATTTTTCCGATTTTTTTTTCCGATTTTTCCCGATTTTTTTTCCGATTTTTTCCGAATTTATTTTCCGATTTTTTTCCGATTTTTCCCGATTTTTCCCGATTTTTTCCGATTATTTTTCCGATTTTTTCCGATTATTTTTCCGATTTTTTCCGAATTTATTTTCCGATTTTTTCCCAATTTTTCCGATTTTTTTTTCCGATTTTTCCCGAATTTATTTTCCGATTTTTTTCCGATTTTTTCCGATTTTTCCCGATTTTTCCGATTTTTTCCGATTTTTTTCCGATTTTTTCCGATTTTTTTCCGATTTTTTCCGATTTTTTTCCGATTTTTTCCGATTTTTTTTATTTTCCGATTTTTTTCCGATTTTTCCCGATTTTTCCCGATTTTTCCCGATTTTTTCCGATTATTTTTCCGATTTTTTCCGATTTTTTTCCGATTTTTTCCGATTTTTTTCCGATTTTTTCCGAATTTATTTTTCCGATTTTTTTTTTTCCGATTTTTTCCGATTTTTTTCCGATTTTTTCCGATTTTTTTCCGATTTTTTTCCGATTTTTCCGATTTTTTCCCGATTTTTTCCGATTTTTCCGATTTTTTCCGATTATTTTTCCGATTTTTTCCGATTTTTTTTTCCGATTTTTTCCGATTTTTTTTCCGATTTTTTTTTCCGATTTTTTCCGATTTTTTTCCGATTTTTTCCGATTTTTCCCGATTTTTCCGATTTTTTCCGATTTTTTTTCCGATTTTTTCCGATTTTTTTTCCGATTTTTTCCGAATTTATTTTCCGATTTTTTCCCGATTTTTCCCGATTTTTCTCGATTTTTCCCGATTTTTTCCGATTATTTTTCCGATTTTTTCCGAATTTATTTTCCGATTTTTTCCCGATTTTTCTCGATTTTTCCCGATTTTTTCCGATTATTTTTCCGATTTTTTCCGAATTTATTTTCCGATTTTTTCCCGATTTTTCTCGATTTTTTCCGATTTTTTTCCGATTTTTCCCGATTTTTTTCCGATTTTTTTTCCGATTTTTTCCGAATTTATTTTCCGATTTTTTCCCAATTTTTCCGATTTTTTCCGATTTTTTTTCCGATTTTTTTCCGATTTTTTCCGAATTTTTCCGATTTTTTCCGAATTTATTTTCCGATTTTTTTTTTTCCGATTTTTTTTTCCGATTTTTTCCGAATTTATTTTCCGATTTTTTCCCGATTTTTCCCGATTTTTCCCGATGTTTCCCGATTTTTTCCGATTTTTTTTCCGATTTTTTCCGATTTTTTCCGATTATTTTTCCGATTTTTTCCGAATTTATTTTCCGATTTTTTCCCGATTTTTCTCGATTTTTTCGATTTTTTCCGATTATTTTTCCGATTTTTTCCGATTTTTTTCCGATTTTTTCCCGATTTTTTTTTTCCGATTTTTTCCGATTTTTTTCCGATTTTTCCCGATTTTTTTTCCGATTATTTTTCCGATTTTTTCCGAATTTATTTTCCGATTTTTTTCCGATTTTTCCCGATTTTTCCCGATTTTTTCCGATTATTTTTCCGATTTTTTCCGATTATTTTTCCGATTTTTTCCGAATTTTTTTCCGATTTTTTCCCAATTTTTCCGATTTTTTTTTCCGATTTTTCCCGAATTTATTTTCCGATTTTTTTCCGATTTTTCCGATTTTTCCCGATTTTTTCCGATTTTTTCCGATTTTTTTTCCGATTTTTTCCGATTTTTTATTTTTCCGATTTTTTCCGATTATTTTTCCGATTTTTTCCGATTTTTTTCCGATTTTTTCCCGATTTTTCTCGATTTTTCCCGATTTTTTCCGATTATTTTTCCGATTTTTTCCGAATTTATTTTCCGATTTTTTCCCGATTTTTCTCGATTTTTTCCGATTTTTTTCCGATTTTTCCCGATTTTTTTTCCGATTATTTTTCCGATTTTTTCCGAATTTATTTTCCGATTTTTTTCCGATTTTTCCCGATTTTTCCCGATTTTTTCCGATTATTTTTCCGATTTTTTCCGATTATTTTTCCGATTTTTTCCGATTTATTTTCCGATTTTTTCCCAATTTTTCCGATTTTTTTTTCCGATTTTTCCGATTTATTTTCCGATTTTTTTCCGATTTTTTCCGATTTTTTTCCGATTTTTCCGATTTTTTTCCGATTTTTTCCGATTTTTTCCGATTTTTTTTTTCCGATTTTTTCCGATTTTTTCCGATTTTTTCCGATTTTTTTTTCCGATTTTTTTCCGATTTTTTTCCGATTTTTCCGATTTTTTTTTTTTTCCGATTTTTCCCGATTTTTTTTCCGATTTTTTCCGAATTTATTTTCCGATTTTTTTCCGATTTTTCCCGATTTTTCCCGATTTTTTCCGATTATTTTTCCGATTTTTTCCGATTATTTTTCCGATTTTTTCCGAATTTATTTTCCGATTTTTTCCCAATTTTTCCGATTTTTTTTCCGATTTTTTTTTTCCGATTTTTTTCCGATTTTTTCCGATTTTTTTCCGATTTTTTCCGATTTTTATTTTTCCGATTTTTTCCGATTTTTTTCCGATTTTTTCCGATTTTTTTTTTTCCGATTTTTTCCGATTTTTCCGATTTTTTCCGATTTTTTTTCCGATTTTTTCCGATTTATTTTCCGATTTTTTCCCAATTTTTCCGATTTTTTTTTCCGATTTTTCCGATTTTTTTCCGATTTTTTTCCGATTTTTTCCGATTTTTTCCGATTTTTTTCCGATTTTTTCCGATTTTTTTCCGATTTTTTTCCGATTTTTTTTCCGATTTTTTCCGATTTTTCCGATTTTTTCCGATTATTTTTCCGATTTTTTCCGATTATTTTTCCGATTTTTTCCGAATTTTTTTCCGATTTTTTCCCGATTTTTCCGATTTTTTTTTCCGATTTTTCCCGAATTTATTTTCCGATTTTTTTCCGATTTTTCCCGATTTTTCCCGATTTTTCCCGATTTTTTCCGATTTTTTCCGATTTTTTCCGATTATTTTTCCGATTTTTTCCGAATTTATTTTCCGATTTTTTCCCGATTTTTCTCGATTTTTCCCGATTTTTTCCGATTATTTTTCCGATTTTTTCCGAATTTATTTTCCGATTTTTTCCCGATTTTTCTCGATTTTTTCCGATTTTTTTCCGATTTTTCCCGATTTTTTTTCCGATTATTTTTCCGATTTTTTCCGAATTTATTTTCCGATTTTTTTCCGATTTTTCCCGATTTTTCCCGATTTTTTCCGATTATTTTTCCGATTTTTTCCGATTATTTTTCCGATTTTTTCCGAATTTATTTTCCGATTTTTTCCCAATTTTTCCGATTTTTTTTTCCGATTTTTCCCGAATTTATTTTCCGATTTTTTTCCGATTTTTCCCGATTTTTCCCGATTTTTCCCGATTTTTTCCGATTTTTTTTCCGATTTTTTTTCCGATTTTTTTTTTCCGATTTTTTTCCGATTTTTTTTTTCCGATTTTTTTCCGATTTTTTCCGATTTTTTCCCGATTTTTTTTTCCGATTTATTTTTTTTTTTTTCCGATTTTTTTCCGATTTTTTTTCCGATTTTTTCCGAATTTATTTTCCGATTTTTTTCCGATTTTTCCGATTTTTCCCGATTTTTTCCGATTTTTTTCCGATTTTTTCCGATTATTTTTCCGATTTTTTCCGAATTTATTTTCCGATTTTTTCCGATTTTTTCCGATTTTTTTTTCCGATTTTTCCGATTTTTTTCCGATTTTTTCCGATTTTTTATTTTTCCGATTTTTTTTTTTCCGATTTTTTTCCGATGTTTCCCGATTTTTTCCGATTATTTTTCCGATTTTTTCCGATTATTTTTCCGATTTTTTCCGAATTTATTTTCCGATTTTTTCCCAATTTTTCCGATTTTTTTTTCCGATTTTTCCCGAATTTATTTTCCGATTTTTTTCCGTTTTTTCCCGATTTTTCCGATTTTTTCCGATTTTTTCCGATTTTTTCCGATTTTTTTCCGATTTTTCCGATTTTTTCCGATTTTTTTCCGATTTTTTCCGATTTTTTTCCGATTTTTCCCGATTTTTTCCGATTTTTTTCCGATTTTTTCCGAATTTTTTTCCGATTTTTTCCGATTTTTTCGATTTTTTCCGATTTTTTTCCGATTTTTTCCGATTATTTTTCCGATTTTTTCCGATTTTTTTCCGATTTTTTTCCGATTTTTTTCCGATTTTTCCCGATTTTTTCCGATTTTTTCCGATTTTTTATTTTTCCGATTTTTTCCGATTTTTTTCCGATTTTTCCGATTTTTTCCGATTATTTTTCCGATTTTTTCCGATTTATTTTCCGATTTTTTTCCGATTTTTCCCGATTTTTTCCGATTTTTTCCGATTTTTTCCGATTTTTCCGATTTTTTCCGATTTTTTTCCGATTTTTTCCCGATTTTTCCGATTTTTCCCGATTTTTTCCGATTATTTTTCCGATTTTTTCCGAATTTATTTTCCGATTTTTTCCGATTTTTTTCCGATTTTTCCCGATTTTTTTCCGATTTTTCCCGAATTTATTTTCCGATTTTTTTCCGATTTTTCCCGATTTTTCCCGATTTTTCCCGATTTTTTCCGATTATTTTTCCGATTTTTTCCGATTATTTTTCCGATTTTTTCCGAATTTATTTTCCGATTTTTTCCCGATTTTTCCCGATTTTTCTCGATTTTTCCCGATTTTTTCCGATTATTTTTCCGATTTTTTCCGAATTTATTTTCCGATTTTTTCCCGATTTTTCTCGATTTTTCCCGATTTTTTCCGATTATTTTTCCGATTTTTTCCGAATTTATTTTCCGATTTTTTCCCGATTTTTCTCGATTTTTTCCGATTTTTTTCCGATTTTTCCCGATTTTTTTTCCGATTATTTTTCCGATTTTTTCCGAATTTATTTTCAGATTTTTTTCCGATTTTTCCCGATTTTTCCCGATTTTTTCCGATTATTTTTCCGATTTTTTCCGATTATTTTTCCGATTTTTTCCGAATTTATTTTCCGATTTTTTCCCAATTTTTCCGATTTTTTTTCCGATTTTTCCCGAATTTATTTTCCGATTTTTTTCCGATTTTTCCCGATTTTTCCCGATTTTTCCCGATTTTTTCCGATTTTTTTTCCGATTTTTTTTCCGATTTTTCCCGATTTTTCCCGATTTTTTTCCGATTTTTCCCGATTTTTTTTCCGATTTTTTCCGAATTTATTTTCCGATTTTTTTCCGATTTTTCCCGATTTTTCCCGATTTTTTCCGATTATTTTTCCGATTTTTTCCGATTTTTATTTTTCCGATTTTTTCCGAATTTTTTTCCGATTTTTTCCGATTTTTTTCCGATTTTTTTTTCCGATTTTTTTTTTTCCGATTTTTTTTCCGATTTTTTCCGAATTTATTTTCCGATTTTTTTCCGATTTTTCCCGATTTTTCCCGATTTTTTCCGATTATTTTTCCGATTTTTTCCGATTATTTTTCCGATTTTTTCCGAATTTATTTTCCGATTTTTTCCCAATTTTTCCGATTTTTTTTTCCGATTTTTCCGAATTTTTTCCGATTTTTTTCCGATTTTTTCCGATTTTTCCCGATTTTTCCGATTTTTTCCGATTTTTTTCCGATTTTTTTCCGATTTTTTTTTTCCGATTTTTTCCGATTATTTTTCCGATTTTTTCCGATTATTTTTCCGATTTTTTCCGAATTTATTTTCCGATTTTTTCCGATTTTTCCCGATTTTTCCGATTTTTCCCGATTTTTTCCGATTATTTTTCCGATTTTTTCCGAATTTATTTTCCGATTTTTTCCCGATTTTTCTCGATTTTTTCCGATTTTTTTCCGATTTTTCCCGATTTTTTTTCCGATTATTTTTCCGATTTTTTCCGAATTTATTTTCAGATTTTTTCCGATTATTTTTCCGATTTTTTCCGATTTTTTTCCGATTTTTTCCCGATTTTTTCCGATTTTTTTTTCCGATTTTTTCCGAATTTATTTTCCGATTTTTTTCCGATTTTTCCCGATTTTTCCCGATTTTTTCCGATTTTTTCCGATTTTTTTTCCGATTTTTTCCGATTTTTTCCGATTTTTCCCCGATTTTTTTCCGATTTTTCCGATTTTTTTTTTCCGATTTTTTCCGATTATTTTCCGATTTTTTTTCCGATTTTTCCCGATTTTTCCCGATTTTTTCCGATTATTTTTCCGATTATTTTTCCGATTTTTTCCGAATTTATTTTCAGATTTTTTCCGATTATTTTTCCGATTTTTTCCGAATTTATTTTCCGATTTTTTCCCAATTTTTCCGATTTTTTTTTCCGATTTTTCCCGAATTTATTTTCCGATTTTTTTCCGATTTTTCCCGATTTTTCCCGATTTTTCCCGATTTTTTCCGATTTTTTTTCCGATTTTTTTTCCGATTTTTCCCGATTTTTCCCGATTTTTTTCCGATTTTTCCCGATTTTTTTTCCGATTTTTTCCGAATTTATTTTCCGATTTTTTTTCCGATTTTTCCCGATTTTTCCCGATTTTTTCCGATTATTTTTCCGATTTTTTCCGATTATTTTTCCGATTTTTTCCGAATTTATTTTCCGATTTTTTCCGATTTTTCCGATTTTTTTTTTTTTTCCGATTTTTTCCGATTTTTTTTCCGATTTTTTCCGATTTTTTTCCGATTTTTTTCCGATTTTTTCCGATTTTTTCCGATTTTTTCCGATTATTTTTCCGATTTTTTCCGATTTTTTATTTTTTCCGATTTTTTCCGATTATTTTTCCGATATTTTCCGATTTTTTTCCGATTTTTCCCGAATTTATTTTCCGATTTTTTTCCGATTTTTTCCGATTTTTCCCGAATTTTTCCGATTTTTTCCGAATTTATTTTCCGATTTTTTCCGATTTTTTTCCGATTTTTCCCGATTTTTTTCCGATTTTTCCCGAATTTATTTTCCGATTTTTTTCCGATTTTTCCCGATTTTTCCCGATTTTTCCCGATTTTTTCCGATTATTTTTCCGATTTTTTCCGATTATTTTTCCGATTTTTTCCGAATTTATTTTCCGATTTTTTCCCGATTTTTCCCGATTTTTCTCGATTTTTCCCGATTTTTTCCGAATTTATTTTCCGATTTTTTCCCGATTTTTCTCGATTTTTCCCGATTTTTTCCGATTATTTTTCCGATTTTTTCCGAATTTATTTTCCGATTTTTTCCCGATTTTTCTCGATTTTTTCCGATTTTTTTCCGATTTTTCCCGATTTTTCCCGATTTTTCCCGATTTTTTCCGATTTTTTTTCCGATTTTTTCCGATTATTTTTCCGATTTTTTCCGATTATTTTTCCGATTTTTTCCCGATTTTTCCCGATTTTTCTCGATTTTTCCCGATTTTTTCCGATTATTTTTCCGATTTTTTCCGAATTTATTTTCAGATTTTTTTCCGATTTTTCCCGATTTTTCCCGATTTTTTCCGATTATTTTTCCGATTTTTTCCGATTATTTTTCCGATTTTTTCCGAATTTATTTTCCGATTTTTTCCCAATTTTTCCGATTTTTTTTTCCGATTTTTCCCGAATTTATTTTCCGATTTTTTTCCGATTTTTTCCGATTTTTCCGATTTTTTCCGATTTTTTCCGATTTTTCTCGATTTTTTCGATTTTTTCCGATTTTTCCGATTTTTTCCGATTTTTTTCCGATTTTTTCCCGATTTTTCTCGATTTTTCCCGATTTTTTCCGATTATTTTTCCGATTTTTTCCGAATTTATTTTCCGATTTTTTCCCGATTTTTCTCGATTTTTCCCGATTTTTTCCGATTATTTTTCCGATTTTTTCCGAATTTATTTTCCGATTTTTTCCCGATTTTTCTCGATTTTTTCCGATTTTTTTCCGATTTTTCCCGATTTTTCCGATTTTTTTTTTCCGATTTTTTTCCGATTTTTTCCGATTTTTTTTCCGATTTTTTCCGATTATTTTTCCGATTTTTTCCGATTTTTTTCCGATTTTTTCCGATTTTTCCCGATTTTTCTCGATTTTTCCCGATTTTTTCCGATTATTTTTCCGATTTTTTCCGAATTTATTTTCCGATTTTTTCCCGATTTTTCTCGATTTTTCCCGATTTTTTCCGATTATTTTTCCGATTTTTTCCGAATTTATTTTCCGATTTTTTCCCGATTTTTCTCGATTTTTTCCGATTTTTTTCCGATTTTTCCCGATTTTTTTTCCGATTATTTTTCCGATTTTTTCCGAATTTATTTTCAGATTTTTTTCCGATTTTTCCCGATTTTTCCCGATTTTTTCCGATTATTTTTCCGATTTTTTCCGATTATTTTTCCGATTTTTTCCGAATTTATTTTCCGATTTTTTCCCAATTTTTCCGATTTTTTTTTCCGTTTTTTCCGATTTATTTTCCGATTTTTTTCCGATTTTTTCCGATTTTTCCGATTTTTTTCCGATTTTTTCCGATTTTTTTCCGATTTTTCCGATTTTTTCCGATTTTTTTCCGATTTTTTTCCGATTTTTTTTCCGATTTTTTCCGAATTTATTTTCCGATTTTTTCCCGATTTTTCTCGATTTTTCCCGATTTTTTCCGATTATTTTTCCGATTTTTTCCGAATTTATTTTCCGATTTTTTCCCGATTTTTCTCGATTTTTTCCGATTTTTTTCCGATTTTTTCCGATTATTTTTCCGATTTTTTCCGAATTTATTTTCCGATATTTTTCCGATTTTTCCCGATTTTTCCCGATTTTTTCCGATTATTTTTCCGATTTTTTCCGATTATTTTTCCGATTTTTTCCGATTATTTTTCCGATTTTTTCCGAATTTATTTTCCGATTTTTTTCCGATTTTTCCCGATTTTTCCCGATGTTTCCCGATTTTTTCCGAATTTATTTTCCGATTTTTTCCCGATTTTTCCCGATTTTTCTCGATTTTTCCCGATTTTTTCCGATTATTTTTCCGATTTTTTCCGAATTTATTTTCCGATTTTTTCCGATTTTTTTCCGATTTTTCCCGATTTTTTTTCCGATTTTTTTTCCGATTTTTTCCGAATTTATTTTCCGATTTTTTTTCCGATTTTTTCCGATTATTTTCCCGATTTTTTCCGATTATTTTTCCGATTTTTTCCGATTATTTTTCCGATTTTTTCCGATTATTTTTCCGATTATTTTTCCGGTTTTTTCCGAATTTATTTTCCGATTCTTTCCCGATTTTTCTCGATTTTTTTCCGATTTTTTCCGATTTTTCCCGATTTTTTTCCGATTTTTTTTCCGATTTTTTCCGATTTTTCCCGATTTTTTCCGATTTTTCTCGATTTTCTCCGATTTTTTTAACGATTTTTTCCATTAACAAAGTTCTAAATCATGTTATGATTCCACTCTGGATTACATTTTTTTGCTGTACTGTTTCATTCATGAAACGATGAATCGATGAATTTTTGCAAGTTGCATTGCAATACGGAAATAATATTACACTTTTCCATTAACAAAGTTCTAAATCATGTTGTCATTCACTCACTGGATGAATTTTTGCAAGTTGCATTGCAATACGGAAAAAATATTACACTTTTCCATTAACAAAGTTCTAAATCATGTTATGATTCCACTCTGGATTACATTTTTTTGCTGTACTGTTTCATTCATGAAACGATGAATCGATGAATTTTTGCAAGTTGCATTGCAATACGAAAATAATATTACACTTTTCCATTAACAAAGTTCTAAATCATGTTGTGATTCACTCACTCTGGATGAATTTTTGCAAGTTGCATTGCAATACGGAAATAATATTACACTTTTCCATTAACAAAGTTCTAAATCATGTTGTGATTCACTCACTCTGGATGAATTTTTGCAAGTTGCATTGCAATACGGAAATAATATTACACTTTTCCATTAACAAAGTTCTAAATCATGTTGTGATTCACTCACTCTGGATGAATTTTTGCAAGTTGCACTTCAATACGGAAATAATATTACACTTTTCCATTAACAAAGTTCTAAATCATGTTATGATTCCACTCTGGATTACATTTTTTTGCTGTACTGTTTCATTCATGAAACGATGAATCGATGAATTTTTGCAAGTTGCATTGCAATACGAAAATAATATTACACTTTTCCATTAACAAAGTTCTAAATCATGTTGTGATTCACTCACTCTGGAAGAATTTTTGCAAGTTGCATTTGCAATTCGGAAATAATATTACACTTTGCCATTAACAAAGTTCTAAATCATGTTGTGATTCATTCACTCTGGATGAATTTTTGCAAGTTGCAAGCATTGCAATTACGGGAAATAAATATTACACTTTTCCATTAACAAAGTTCTAAATCATGTAATGATTCCACTCTGGATTACATTTTTTTGCTGTACTGTTTCATTCATGAAACGATGAATCGATGAATTTTTGCAAGTTGCATTGCAATACGGAAATAATATTATATTTTTCCATTAACAAAGTTCTAAATCATTTTATGATTCCACTCTGGATTACATTTTTTTCATTCATGAAACGATGAATCGATGAATTTTTGCAAGTTGCATTGCAATACGGAAATAATATTACACTTTTCCATTAACAAAGTTCTAAATCATGTTGTGATTCACTCACTCTGGATGAATTTTTGCAAGCTGCATTTCAATACGGAAATAATATTACACTTTTCCATTAACAAACTTCTAAATCATGTTATGATTCACTCAATCTGGATAAATTTTTGCAAGTTGCATTGCAATATACGGAAATAATATAACACTTTTCCATTAACAAAGTTCTAAATCATGTTATGATTCCACTCTGGATTACATTTTTTTCATTCATGAAACGATGAATCGATGAATTTTTGCAAGTTGCATTGCAATACGGAAATAATATTACACTTTTCCATTAACAAAGTTCTAAATCATGTTGTGATTCACTCACTCTGGATGAATTTTTGCATGTTGCAAGCATTACAATACGGGAAATAAATATTACACTTTTCCATTAACAAAGTTCTAAATCATGTAATGATTCCACTCTGGATTAAATTTTTTTGCTGTACTGTTTCATTCATGAAACGATTAATCGATGAATTTTTGCAAGTTGCATTGCAATACGGAAATAATATTACACTTTTCCATTAACAAAGTTCTAAATCATGTTGTGATTCACTCACTCTGGATGAATTTTTGCAAGTTGCACTTCAATACGGAAATAATATTACACTTTTCCATTAACAAAGTTCTAAATCATGTTATGATTCCACTCTGGATTACATTTTTTTGCTGTACTGTTTCATTCATGAATCGATGAATCGATGAATTTTTGCAAGTTGCATTGCAATACGGAAATAATATTACACTTTTCCATTAACAAAGTTCTAAATCATGTTATGATTCCACTCTGGATTACATTTTTTTGCTGTACTGTTTCATTCATGAAACGATGAATCGATGAATTTTTGCAAGTTGCAATGCAATACGGAAATAATATTATATTTTTCCATTAACAAAGTTCTAAATCATGTTGTGATTCACTCACTCTGGATGAATTTTTGCAAGTTGCATTGCAATACGAAAATAATATTACACTTTT
This sequence comes from Oncorhynchus clarkii lewisi, assembly GCF_045791955.1. Classification (NCBI taxonomy): domain Eukaryota; kingdom Metazoa; phylum Chordata; class Actinopteri; order Salmoniformes; family Salmonidae; genus Oncorhynchus; species Oncorhynchus clarkii. The sequence goes on from NW_027258622.1 coordinate 16,195, forward strand.
CCATTAACAAAGTTCTAAATCATGTTATGATTCCACTCTGGATTACATTTTTTTGCTGTACTGGTTCATTCATGAAACGATGAATCGATGAATTTTTGCAAGTTGCATTGCAATACGGAAATAATATTATATTTTTCCATTAACAAAGTTCTAAATCATGTTATGATTCCACTCCGGATTACATTTTTTTCATTCATGAAACGATGAATCGATGAATTTTTGCAAGTTGCATTGCAATACGGAAATAATATTACACTTTTCCATTAACAAAGTTCAATAATGTTTTGATTCACTCACTCTGGATGAATTTTTGCAAGTTGCATTTCAATACGGAAATAATATTACACTTTTCCATTAACAAAGTTCAATCATGTTATGATTCCACTCTGGATTACATTTTTTTGCTGTACTGTTTCATTCATGAATCGATGAATCGATGAATTTTTGCAAGTTGCATTGCAATACGGAAATAATATTACACTTTTCCATTAACAAAGTTCAATCATGTTTTGATTCACTCACTCTGGATGAATTTTTGCAAGTTGCATTTCAATACGGAAATAATATTACACTTTTCCATTAACAAAGTTCTAAATCATGTTATGATTCCACTCTGGATTACATTTTTTTGCTGTACTGTTTCATTCATGAAACGATGAATCGATGAATTTTTGCAAGTTGCATTGCAATACGGAAATAATATTATATTTTTCCATTAACAAAGTTCTAAATAATGTTTTGATTCACTCACTCTGGATGAATTTTTGCAAGTTGCATTGCAATACGAAAATAATATTACACTTTTCCATTAACAAAGTTCTAAATAATGTTTCGATTCCACTCTGGATTACATTATTTTGCTGTACTGTTTCATTCATGAAACGATGAATCGATGAATTTTTGCAAGTTGCATTGCAATACGGAAATAATATTATATTTTTCCATTAACAAAGTTCTAAATCATGTTATGATTCCACTCCGGATTACATTTTTTTCATTCATGAAACGATGAATCGATGAATTTTTGCAAGTTGCATTGCAATACGGAAATAATATTATATTTTTCCATTAACAAAGTTCTAAATCATGTTATGATTCCACTCCGGATTACATTTTTTTCATTCATGAAACGATGAATCGATTAATTTTTGCAAGTTGCATTGCAATACGGAAATAATATTACACTTTTCCATTAACAAAGTTCTAAATCATGTTATGATTCCACTCTGGATTACATTTTTTTGCTGTATTGTTTCATTCATGAAACGATGAATCGATGAATTTTTGCAAGTTGCATTGCAATACGGAAATAATATTATATTTTTCCATTAACAAAGTTCTAAATCATGTTATGATTCCACTCTGGATTACATTTTTTTCATTCATGAAACGATGAATCGATTAATTTTTGCAAGTTGCATTGAAATACGTAAATAATATTACACTTTTCCATTAACAAAGTTCTAAATCATGTTATGATTCCACTCTGGATTACATTTTTTTGCTGTACTGTGTCATTCATGAAACGATGAATCGATGAATTTTTGCAAGTTGCATTGCAATACGGAAATAATATTACACTTTTCCATTAGCAAAGTTCTAAATCATGTTGTGATTCACTCACTCTGGATGAATTTTTGCAAGTTGCATTGCAATACGGAAATAAAATTACACTTTTCCATTAACAAAGTTCTAAATCATGTGATTCACTCACTCTGGATGAATTTTTGCAAGTTGCAAGCATTGCAATTACGGGAAATAAATATTACACTTTTCCATTAACAAAGTTCTAAATCATGTAATGAGTCCACTCTGGATTACATTTTTTTGCTGTACTGTTTCATTCATGAAACGATGAATCGATGAATTTTTGCAAGTTGCAATGCAATACGGAAATAATATTATATTTTTCCATTAACAAAGTTCTAAATCATGTTGTGATTCACTCACTCTGGATGAATTTTTGCAAGTTGCATTGCAATACGAAAATAATATTACACTTTTCCATTAACAAAGTTCTAAATCATGTTATGATTCCACTCTGGATTACATTTTTTTGCTGTACTGGTTCATTCATGAAACGATGAATCGATGAATTTTTGCAAGTTGCATTGCAATACGGAAATATTATTATATTTTTCCATTAACAAAGTTCTAAATCATGTTATGATTCCACTCCGGATTACATTTTTTTCATTCATGAAACGATGAATCGATGAATTTTTGCAAGTTGCATTGCAATACGGAAATAATATTACACTTTTCCATTAACAAAGTTCTAAATCATGTTGTGATTCACTCACTCTGGATGAATTTTTGCAAGTTGCATTGCAATACGAAAATAATATTACACTTTTCCATTAACAAAGTTCTAAATCATGCTATGATTCCACTCTGGATTACATTTTTTTGCTGTACTGTTTCATTCATGAAACGATGAATCGATGAATTTTTGCAAGTTGCATTGCAATACGGAAATAATATTATATTTTTCCAATAACAAAGTTCTAAATCATGTTATGATTCCACTCTGGATTACATTTTTTTCATTCATGAAACGATGAATCGATTAATTTTTGCAAGTTGCATTGCAATACGGAAATAATATTACACTTTTCCATTAACAAAGTTCTAAATCATGTTGTGATTCACTCACTCTGGATGAATTTTTGCAAGTTGCATTTCAATACGGAAATAATATTACACTTTTCCATTAACAAAGTTCAATAATGTTTCGATTCACTCTGGATTACATTATTTTGCTGTACTGTTTCATTCATGAAACGATGAATCGATGAATTTTTGCAAGTTGCATTGCAATACGGAAATAATATTATATTTTTCCATTAACAAAGTTCTAAATCATGTTGTGATTCACTCACTCTGGATGAATTTTTGCAAGTTGCATTGCAATACGAAAATAATATTACACTTTTCCATTAACAAAGTTCTAAATCATGTTATGATTCCACTCTGGATTACATTTTTTTGCTGTTACTGTTTCATTCATGAAACGATGAATCGATGAATTTTTGCAAGTTGCATTGCAATACGGAAATAATATTATATTTTTCCATTAACAAAGTTCTAAATCATGTTATGATTCCACTCCGGATTACATTTTTTTCATTCATGAAACGATGAATCGATGAATTTTTGCAAGTTGCATTGCAATACGGAAATAATATTATATTTTTCCATTAACAAAGTTCTAAATCATGTTATGATTCCACTCCGGATTACATTTTTTTCATTCATGAATCGATGAATCGATGAATTTTTGCAAGTTGCATTGCAATACGGAAATAATATTACACTTTTCCATTAACAAAGTTCAATAATGTTTTGATTCACTCACTCTGGATGAATTTTTGCAAGTTGCATTGCAATACGGAAATAATATTACACTTTTCCATTAACAAAGTTCAATAATGTTTCGATTCACTCTGGATTACATTATTTTGCTGTACTGTTTCATTCATGAATCGATGAATCGATGAATTTTTGCAAGTTGCATTTTCAATACGGAAATAATATTACACTTTTCCATTAACAAAGTTCAATAATGTTTTGATTCACTCACTCTGGATGAATTTTTGCAAGTTGCATTGCATTACGAAAATAATATTACACTTTTCCATTAACAAAGTTCTAAATCATGCTATGATTCCACTCTGGATTACATTTTTTTGCTGTACTGTTTCATTCATGAAACGATGAATCGATGAATTTTTGCAAGTTGCATTGCAATACGGAAATAATATTATATTTTTCCATTAACAAAGTTCTAAATCATGTTATGATTCCACTCCGGATTACATTTTTTTCATTCATGAAACGATGAATCGATGAATTTTTGCAAGTTGCATTGCAATACGGAAATAATATTACACTTTTCCATTAACAAAGTTCAATAATGTTTTGATTCACTCACTCTGGATGAATTTTTGCAAGTTGCATTTCAATACGGAAATAATATTACACTTTTCCATTAACAAAGTTCTAAATCATGTTATGATTCCACTCTGGATTACATTTTTTTGCTGTACTGTTTCATTCATGAAACGATGAATCGATGAATTTTTGCAACTTGCATTGCAATACGGAAATAATATTATATTTTTCCATTAACAAAGTTCTAAATCATGTTGTGATTCACTCACTCTGGATGAATTTTTGCAAGTTGCATTTCAATACGGAAATAATATTACACTTTTCCATTAACAAAGTTCTAAATCATGTTGTGATTCACTCACTCTGGATGAATTTTTGCAAGTTGCATTGCAATACGAAAATAATATTACACTTTTCCATTAACAAAGTTCTAAATCATGTTATGATTCCACTCTGGATTACATTTTTTTGCTGTACTGTTTCATTCATGAAACGATGAATCGATGAATTTTTGCAAGTTGCATTGCAATACGAAAATAATATTACACTTTTCCATTAACAAAGTTCTAAATCATGTTATGATTCCACTCTGGATTACATTTTTTTCATTCATGAAACGATGAATCGATGAATTTTTGCAAGTTGCATTGCAATACGGAAATAACATTACACTTTTCGTTAATCGGAAAAAAAAATCGGAAAAAAATCGGGAAAAATCTGAAAAAAAATCTGAAAACATCGGGAAAAATCGGAAAAAATCGGAAAAAAATCGGAAAAAATCGAGAAAAATCGGGAAAAAATCGGAAAATAAATTCGGAAAAAATCGGAAAAATAATCGGAAAAAATCGGGAAAAATCGGGAAATATCGGGAAAAATCGGAAAAAAAATCGGAAAAAAAATCGGGAAAAATCGGAAAAAATCGGAAAATAAATTCGGAAAAAATCGGAAAAAAAATCGGAAAAAATCGAGAAAAATCGGGAAAAATCGGAAAAAAATCGGAAAATAAATTCGGAAAAAATCGGAAAAAAAATCGGGAAAAATCGGGAAAAATCGGAAAAAATCGGAAAAAAAATCGGAAAAAAAATCGGGAAAAATCGGGAAAATCCGAAAAAAATCGGAAAATAAATTTGGAAAAAATCGGAAAAAATTGGGAAAAATCGGGAAAAATCGGGAAAAATCGGAAAAAAATCGGAAAATAAATTCGGAAAAAATCGGAAAAAAAATCGGAAAAAGAATCGGAAAAAATCGGGAAAAATCAGGAAAAATCGGGAAAAATCGGAAAAAAATCGGAAAATAAATTCGGGAAAAATCGGAAAGAAAAATCGGAAAAATTGGGAAAAAATCGGAAAATAAATTCGGAAAAAATCGGAAAAATAATCGGAAAAAATCGGAAAAATAATCGGAAAAAATCGGGAAAAATCGGGAAAAATCGGAAAAAAATCGGAAAATAAATTCGGAAAAAATCGGAAAAATAATCGGAAAAAATCGGAAAAATAATCGGAAAAAATCGGGAAAAATCGGGAAATATCGGGAAAAATCGGAAAAAAAATCGGAAAAAAAATCGGGAAAAATCGGGAAAAATCGGAAAAAATCGGAAAATAAATTCGGAAAAAATCGGAAAAAAAATCGGAAAAAATCGAGAAAAATCGGGAAAAAATCGGAAAATAAATTCGGAAAAAATCGGAAAAATAATCGGAAAAAATCGGAAAAATAATCGGAAAAAATCGGGAAAAATCGGGAAAAATCGGAAAAAAATCGGAAAATAAATTCGGAAAAAATCGGAAAAAAAATCGGGAAAAATCGGGAAAAATCGGAAAAAATCGGAAAAAAAATCGGAAAAAAAATCGGGAAAAATCGGGAAAATCGGAAAAAAATCGGAAAATAAATTCGGAAAAAATCGGAAAAAATTGGGAAAAATCGGGAAAAATCGGAAAAAAATCGGAAAATAAATTCGGAAAAAATCGGAAAAAAAATCGGAAAAAATCGGCAAAAATCAGGAAAAATCGGGAAAAATCGGAAAAAAATCGGAAAATAAATTCGGGAAAAATCGGAAAGAAAAATCGGAAAAATTGGGAAAAAATCGGAAAATAAATTCGGAAAAAATCGGAAAAATAATCGGAAAATAAATTAGGAAAAAATCGGAAAAAAAATCGGGAAAAATCGGGAAAAATCGGAAAAAAATCGGAAAAATAATCGGAAAAAATCGGGAAAAATCGGAAAAAAATCGGAAAATAAATTCGGAAAAAATCGGAAAAAAAATCGGAAAATAATCGGGAAAAATCGGAAAAAAACGGAAAAAATCGGAAAATAAATTCGGAAAAAATCGGAAAAAAAATCGGGAAAAATCGGGAAAAATCGGAAAAAAAATCGGAAAAAAAATCGGGAAAAATCGGGAAAAATCCGAAAAAAATCGGAAAATAAATTCGGAAAAAATCGGAAAAAATTTGGAAAAATCGGGAAAAATCGGGAAAAATCGGAAAAAAATCGGAAAATAAATTCGGAAAAAATCGGAAAAAAAATCGGAAAAAATCGGGAAAAATCAGGAAAAATCGGGAAAAATCGGAAAAAAATCGGAAAATAAATTCGGGAAAAATCGGAAAGAAAAATCGGAAAAATTGGGAAAAAATCGGAAAATAAATTCGGAAAAAATCGGAAAAATAATCGGAAAAAATCGGAAAAATAATCGGAAAAAATCGGGAAAAATCGGGAAAAATCGGAAAAATAATCGGAAAAAATCGGAAAAATAATCGGAAAAAATCGGGAAAAATCGGGAAAAATCGGAAAATAAATTCGGAAAAAATCGGAAAAATAATCGGAAAAAATCGGAAAAATAATCGGAAAAAATCGGGAAAAATCGGGAAAAATCGGAAAAAAATCGGAAAATAAATTCGGAAAAAATCGGAAAAAAAATCGGAAAAAAAATCGGGAAAAATCGGAAAAAAATCGGAAAATATATTCGGAAAAAATCGGAAAAATAATCGGAAAAAATCGGAAAAATAATCGGAAAAAATCGGAAAAATAATCGGGAAAAATCGGAAAAATAATCGGAAAAAATCGGGAAAAATCGGGAAAAATCGGAAAAAAACGGAAAAAATCGGAAAATAAATTCGGAAAAAATCGGAAAAAAAATCGGGAAAAATCGGGAAAAATCGGAAAAAATCGGAAAAATAATCGGAAAAAATCGGGAAAAATCGGAAAAAAATCGGAAAATAAATTCGGAAAAAATCGGAAAAATAATCGGAAAAAATCGGGAAAAATCGGGAAAAATCGGAAAAAAAATCGGAAAAAAATTCGGAAAAAATCGGAAAAAATTGGGAAAAATCGGGAAAAATCGGGAAAAATCGGAAAAAAATCGGAAAATAAATTCGGAAAAAATCGGAAAAAAAATCGGAAAAAATCGGGAAAAATCAGGAAAAATCGGGAAAAATCGGAAAAAAATCGGAAAATAAATTCGGGAAAAATCGGAAAGAAAAATCGGAAAAATTGGGAAAAAATCGGAAAATAAATTCGGAAAAAATCGGAAAAATAATCGGAAAAAATCGGAAAAATAATCGGAAAAAATCGGGAAAAATCGGGAAAAATCGGAAAAAAATCGGAAAATAAATTCGGAAAAAATCGGAAAAAAAAACGGAAAAAATCGGAAAAAAAATCGGAAAAAAAATCGGGAAAAATCGGGAAAAATCGGAAAAAAATCGGAAAATATATTCGGAAAAAATCGGAAAAATAATCGGAAAAAATCGGAAAAATAATCGGAAAAAATCGGGAAAAATCGGGAAAAATCGGAAAAAAACGGAAAAAATCGGAAAATAAATTAGGAAAAAATCGGAAAAAAAATCGGGAAAAATCGGGAAAAATCGGAAAAAAATCGGAAAAATAATCGGAAAAAATCGGGAAAAATCGGAAAAAAATCGGAAAATAAATTCGGAAAAAATCGGAAAAAAAATCGGAAAATAATCGGGAAAAATCGGAAAAAAACGGAAAAAATCGGAAAATAAATTCGGAAAAAATCGGAAAAAAAATCGGGAAAAATCGGGAAAAATCGGAAAAAAAATCGGAAAAAAAATCGGGAAAAATCGGGAAAAATCCGAAAAAAATCGGAAAATAAATTCGGAAAAAATCGGAAAAAATTGGGAAAAATCGGGAAAAATCGGGAAAAATCGGAAAAAAATCGGAAAATAAATTCGGAAAAAATCGGAAAAAAAATCGGAAAAAATCGGGAAAAATCAGGAAAAATCGGGAAAAATCGGAAAAAAATCGGAAAATAAATTCGGGAAAAATCGGAAAGAAAAATCGGAAAAATTGGGAAAAAATCGGAAAATAAATTCGGAAAAAATCGGAAAAATAATCGGAAAAAATCGGAAAAATAATCGGAAAAAATCGGGAAAAATCGGGAAAAATCGGAAAAAAATCGGAAAATAAATTCGGAAAAAATCGGAAAAATAAACGGAAAAAATCGGAAAAATAATCGGAAAAAATCGGGAAAAATCGGGAAAAATCGGAAAAAAATCGGAAAATAAATTCGGAAAAAATCGGAAAAAAAATCGGAAAAAAAATCGGGAAAAATCGGGAAAAATCGGAAAAAAATCGGAAAATATATTCGGAAAAAATCGGAAAAATAATCGGAAAAAATCGGAAAAATAATCGGAAAAAATCGGGAAAAATCGGGAAAAATCGGAAAAAAACGGAAAAAATCGGAAAATAAATTAGGAAAAAATCGGAAAAAAAATCGGGAAAAATCGGGAAAAATCGGAAAAAAATCGGAAAAATAATCGGAAAAAATCGGGAAAAATCGGAAAAAAATCGGAAAATAAATTCGGAAAAAATCGGAAAAAAAATCGGAAAATAATCGGGAAAAATCGGAAAAAAACGGAAAAAATCGGAAAATAAATTCGGAAAAAATCGGAAAAAAAATCGGGAAAAATCGGAAAAAAAATCGGAAAAAAAATCGGGAAAAATCGGGAAAAATCCGAAAAAAATCGGAAAATAAATTCGGAAAAAATCGGAAAAAAAATCGGAAAAAGAATCGGAAAAAATCGGGAAAAATCAGGAAAAATCGGGAAAAATCGGAAAAAAATCGGAAAATAAATTCGGGAAAAATCGGAAAAAAAGAAAAATCGGAAAAATTGGGAAAAAATCGGAAAATAAATTCGGAAAAAATCGGAAAAATAATCGGAAAAAATCGGAAAAATAATCGGAAAAAATCGGGAAAAATCGGGAAAAATCGGAAAAAAATCGGAAAATAAATTCGGAAAAAATCGGAAAAATAATCGGAAAAAATCGGAAAAATAATCGGAAAAAATCGGGAAAAATCGGGAAATATCGGGAAAAATCGGAAAAAAAATCGGAAAAAAAATCGGGAAAAATCGGGAAAAATCGGAAAAAATCGGAAAATAAATTCGGAAAAAATCGGAAAAAAAATCGGAAAAAATCGAGAAAAATCGGGAAAAAATCGGAAAATAAATTCGGAAAAAATCGGAAAAATAATCGGAAAAAATCGGAAAAATAATCGGAAAAAATCGGGAAAAATCGGGAAAAATCGGAAAAAAATCGGAAAATAAATTCGGAAAAAATCGGAAAAAAAATCGGGAAAAATCGGGAAAAATCGGAAAAAATCGGAAAAAAAATCGGAAAAAAAATCGGGAAAAATCGGGAAAATCGGAAAAAAATCGGAAAATAAATTCGGAAAAAATCGGAAAAAATTGGGAAAAATCGGGAAAAATCGGAAAAAAATCGGAAAATAAATTCGGAAAAAATCGGAAAAAAAATCGGAAAAAATCGGCAAAAATCAGGAAAAATCGGGAAAAATCGGAAAAAAATCGGAAAATAAATTCGGGAAAAATCGGAAAGAAAAATCGGAAAAATTGGGAAAAAATCGGAAAATAAATTCGGAAAAAATCGGAAAAATAATCGGAAAATAAATTAGGAAAAAATCGGAAAAAAAATCGGGAAAAATCGGGAAAAATCGGAAAAAAATCGGAAAAATAATCGGAAAAAATCGGGAAAAATCGGAAAAAAATCGGAAAATAAATTCGGAAAAAATCGGAAAAAAAATCGGAAAATAATCGGGAAAAATCGGAAAAAAACGGAAAAAATCGGAAAATAAATTCGGAAAAAATCGGAAAAAAAATCGGGAAAAATCGGGAAAAATCGGAAAAAAAATCGGAAAAAAAATCGGGAAAAATCGGGAAAAATCCGAAAAAAATCGGAAAATAAATTCGGAAAAAATCGGAAAAAATTTGGAAAAATCGGGAAAAATCGGGAAAAATCGGAAAAAAATCGGAAAATAAATTCGGAAAAAATCGGAAAAAAAATCGGAAAAAATCGGGAAAAATCAGGAAAAATCGGGAAAAATCGGAAAAAAATCGGAAAATAAATTCGGGAAAAATCGGAAAGAAAAATCGGAAAAATTGGGAAAAAATCGGAAAATAAATTCGGAAAAAATCGGAAAAATAATCGGAAAAAATCGGAAAAATAATCGGAAAAAATCGGGAAAAATCGGGAAAAATCGGAAAAATAATCGGAAAAAATCGGAAAAATAATCGGAAAAAATCGGGAAAAATCGGGAAAAATCGGAAAATAAATTCGGAAAAAATCGGAAAAATAATCGGAAAAAATCGGAAAAATAATCGGAAAAAATCGGGAAAAATCGGGAAAAATCGGAAAAAAATCGGAAAATAAATTCGGAAAAAATCGGAAAAAAAATCGGAAAAAAAATCGGGAAAAATCGGAAAAAAATCGGAAAATATATTCGGAAAAAATCGGAAAAATAATCGGAAAAAATCGGAAAAATAATCGGAAAAAATCGGAAAAATAATCGGGAAAAATCGGAAAAATAATCGGAAAAAATCGGGAAAAATCGGGAAAAATCGGAAAAAAACGGAAAAAATCGGAAAATAAATTCGGAAAAAATCGGAAAAAAAATCGGGAAAAATCGGGAAAAATCGGAAAAAATCGGAAAAATAATCGGAAAAAATCGGGAAAAATCGGAAAAAAATCGGAAAATAAATTCGGAAAAAATCGGAAAAATAATCGGAAAAAATCGGGAAAAATCGGGAAAAATCGGAAAAAAAATCGGAAAAAAATTCGGAAAAAATCGGAAAAAATTGGGAAAAATCGGGAAAAATCGGGAAAAATCGGAAAAAAATCGGAAAATAAATTCGGAAAAAATCGGAAAAAAAATCGGAAAAAATCGGGAAAAATCAGGAAAAATCGGGAAAAATCGGAAAAAAATCGGAAAATAAATTCGGGAAAAATCGGAAAGAAAAATCGGAAAAATTGGGAAAAAATCGGAAAATAAATTCGGAAAAAATCGGAAAAATAATCGGAAAAAATCGGAAAAATAATCGGAAAAAATCGGGAAAAATCGGGAAAAATCGGAAAAAAATCGGAAAATAAATTCGGAAAAAATCGGAAAAATAAACGGAAAAAATCGGAAAAAAAATCGGAAAAAAAATCGGGAAAAATCGGGAAAAATCGGAAAAAAATCGGAAAATATATTCGGAAAAAATCGGAAAAATAATCGGAAAAAATCGGAAAAATAATCGGAAAAAATCGGGAAAAATCGGGAAAAATCGGAAAAAAACGGAAAAAATCGGAAAATAAATTAGGAAAAAATCGGAAAAAAAATCGGGAAAAATCGGGAAAAATCGGAAAAAAATCGGAAAAATAATCGGAAAAAATCGGGAAAAATCGGAAAAAAATCGGAAAATAAATTCGGAAAAAATCGGAAAAAAAATCGGAAAATAATCGGGAAAAATCGGAAAAAAACGGAAAAAATCGGAAAATAAATTCGGAAAAAATCGGAAAAAAAATCGGGAAAAATCGGGAAAAATCGGAAAAAAAATCGGAAAAAAAATCGGGAAAAATCGGGAAAAATCCGAAAAAAATCGGAAAATAAATTCGGAAAAAATCGGAAAAAATTGGGAAAAATCGGGAAAAATCGGGAAAAATCGGAAAAAAATCGGAAAATAAATTCGGAAAAAATCGGAAAAAAAATCGGAAAAAATCGGGAAAAATCAGGAAAAATCGGGAAAAATCGGAAAAAAATCGGAAAATAAATTCGGGAAAAATCGGAAAGAAAAATCGGAAAAATTGGGAAAAAATCGGAAAATAAATTCGGAAAAAATCGGAAAAATAATCGGAAAAAATCGGAAAAATAATCGGAAAAAATCGGGAAAAATCGGGAAAAATCGGAAAAAAATCGGAAAATAAATTCGGAAAAAATCGGAAAAATAAACGGAAAAAATCGGAAAAATAATCGGAAAAAATCGGGAAAAATCGGGAAAAATCGGAAAAAAATCGGAAAATAAATTCGGAAAAAATCGGAAAAAAAATCGGAAAAAAAATCGGGAAAAATCGGGAAAAATCGGAAAAAAATCGGAAAATATATTCGGAAAAAATCGGAAAAATAATCGGAAAAAATCGGAAAAATAATCGGAAAAAATCGGGAAAAATCGGGAAAAATCGGAAAAAAACGGAAAAAATCGGAAAATAAATTAGGAAAAAATCGGAAAAAAAATCGGGAAAAATCGGGAAAAATCGGAAAAAAATCGGAAAAATAATCGGAAAAAATCGGGAAAAATCGGAAAAAAATCGGAAAATAAATTCGGAAAAAATCGGAAAAAAAATCGGAAAATAATCGGGAAAAATCGGAAAAAAACGGAAAAAATCGGAAAATAAATTCGGAAAAAATCGGAAAAAAAATCGGGAAAAATCGGGAAAAATCGGAAAAAAAATCGGAAAAAAAATCGGGAAAAATCGGGAAAAATCCGAAAAAAATCGGAAAATAAATTCGGAAAAAATCGGAAAAAATTGGGAAAAATCGGGAAAAATCGGGAAAAATCGGAAAAAAATCGGAAAATAAATTCGGAAAAAATCGGAAAAAAAATCGGAAAAAATCGGGAAAAATCAGGAAAAATCGGGAAAAATCGGAAAAAAATCGGAAAATAAATTCGGGAAAAATCGGAAAAATAATCGGAAAAAATCGGAAAAATAATCGGAAAAAATCGAAAAATAAATTCGGAAAAAATCGGAAAAATAATCGGAAAAAATCGGAAAAATAATCGGAAAAAATCGGGAAAAATCGGGAAAAATCGGAAAAAAATCGGAAAATAAATTCGGAAAAAATCGGAAAAATAATCGGAAAAAATCGGAAAAATAATCGGAAAAAATCGGGAAAAATCGGGAAATATCGGGAAAAATCGGAAAAAAAATCGGAAAAAAAATCGGGAAAAATCGGGAAAAATCGGAAAAAATCGGAAAATAAATTCGGAAAAAATCGGAAAAAAAATCGGAAAAAATCGAGAAAAATCGGGAAAAAATCGGAAAATAAATTCGGAAAAAATCGGAAAAATAATCGGAAAAAATCGGAAAAATAATCGGAAAAAATCGGGAAAAATCGGGAAAAATCGGAAAAAAATCGGAAAATAAATTCGGAAAAAATCGGAAAAAAAATCGGGAAAAATCGGGAAAAATCGGAAAAAATCGGAAAAAAAATCGGAAAAAAAATCGGGAAAAATCGGGAAAATCGGAAAAAAATCGGAAAATAAATTCGGAAAAAATCGGAAAAAATTGGGAAAAATCGGGAAAAATCGGAAAAAAATCGGAAAATAAATTCGGAAAAAATCGGAAAAAAAATCGGAAAAAATCGGCAAAAATCAGGAAAAATCGGGAAAAATCGGAAAAAAATCGGAAAATAAATTCGGGAAAAATCGGAAAGAAAAATCGGAAAAATTGGGAAAAAATCGGAAAATAAATTCGGAAAAAATCGGAAAAATAATCGGAATAAATCGGAAAAATAATCGGAAAAAATCGGGAAAAATCGGGAAAAATCGGAAGAAAATCGGAAAATAAATTCGGAAAAAATCGGAAAAATAATCGGAAAAAATCGGAAATTAATCGGAAAAAATCGGGAAAAATCGGGAAAAATCGGAAAAAAATCGGAAAATAAATTCGGGAAAAATCGGAAAAAAAAATCGGAAAAATTGGGAAAAAATCGGAAAATAAATTCGGAAAAAATCGGAAAAATAATCGGAAAAAAATCGGAAAATAAATTCGGAAAAAATCGGAAAAAAAATCGGAAAAAAAATCGGGAAAAATCGGGAAAAATCGGAAAAAAATCGGAAAATATATTCGGAAAAAATCGGAAAAATAATCGGAAAAAATCGGAAAAATAATCGGAAAAAATCGGGAAAAATCGGGAAAAATCGGAAAAAAACGGAAAAAATCGGAAAATAAATTAGAAAAAAATCGGAAAAATAATCGGAAAAAATCGGGAAAAATCGGAAAAAAATCGGAAAATAAATTCGGAAAAAATCGGAAAAAAAATCGGAAAATAATCGGGAAAAATCGGAAAAAAACGGAAAAAATCGGAAAATAAATTCGGAAAAAATCGGAAAAAAAATCGGGAAAAATCGGGAAAAATCGGAAAAAAAATCGGAAAAAAAATCGGGAAAAATCGGGAAAAATCCGAAAAAAATCGGAAAATAAATTCGGAAAAAATCGGAAAAAATTGGGAAAAATCGGGAAAAATCGGGAAAAATCGGAAAAAAATCGGAAAATAAATTCGGAAAAAATCGGAAAAAAAATCGGAAAAAATCGGGAAAAATCAGGAAAAATCGGGAAAAATCGGAAAAAAATCGGAAAATAAATTCGGGAAAAATCGGAAAAAAAAATCGGAAAAATTGGGAAAAAATCGGAAAATAAATTCGGAAAAAATCGGAAAATAAATTCGGAAAAAATCGGAAAAATAATCGGAAAAAATCGGAAAATAAATTCGGAAAAAATCGGAAAAATAATCGGAAAAAATCGGAAAAATAATCGGAAAAAATCGGGAAAAATCGGGAAAAATCGGAAAAAAATCGGAAAATAAATTCGGAAAAAATCGGAAAAAAAATCGGGAAAAATCGGGAAAAATCGGAAAAAATCGGAAAAAAAATCGGAAAAAAAATCGGGAAAAATCGGGAAAATCCGAAAAAAATCGGAAAATAAATTCGGAAAAAATCGGAAAAAATTGGGAAAAATCGGGAAAAATCGGGAAAAATCGGAAAAAAATCGGAAAATAAATTCGGAAAAAATCGGAAAAAAATCGGAAAAATAATCGGAAAAAATCGGGAAAAAAATCGGGAAAAATCGGAAAAAAATCGGAAAATCGGGAAAAATTCGGAAAAAAAATCGGAAAAAAAAATCGGAAAAATTCGGGAAAAATCGGAAAAAATCGGAAATAATCGGAAAAAATCGGAAAAATAATCGGAAAAAATCGGGAAAAATCGGGAAAAATCGGAAAAAAATCGGAAAATAAATTCGGGAAAAATCGGAAAAAAAAATCGGAAAAATTGGGAAAAAATCGGAAAATAAATTCGGAAAAAATCGGAAAAATAATCGGAAAAAATCGGAAAAATAATCGGAAAAAATCGGGAAAAATCGGGAAAAATCGGAAAAAAATCGGAAAATAAATTCGGAAAAAATCGGAAAAAAAATCGGAAAAAAAATCGGGAAAAATCGGAAAAAAATCGGAAAATATATCGGAAAAAATCGGAAAAATAATCGGAAAAAATCGGAAAAATAATCGGAAAAAATCGGGAAAAATCGGGAAAAATCGGAAAAAAACGGAAAAAATCGGAAAATAAATTAGGAAAAAATCGGAAAAAAAATCGGGAAAAATCGGGAAAAATCGGAAAAAAATCGGAAAAATAATCGGAAAAAATCGGGAAAAATCGGAAAAAAATCGGAAAATAAATTCGGAAAAAATCGGAAAAAAAATCGGAAAATAATCGGGAAAAATCGGAAAAAAACGGAAAAAATCGGAAAATAAATTCGGAAAAAATCGGAAAAAAAATCGGGAAAAATCGGGAAAAATCGGAAAAAAAATCGGAAAAAAAATCGGGAAAAATCGGGAAAAATCCGAAAAAAATCGGAAAATAAATTCGGAAAAAATCGGAAAAAATTTGGAAAAATCGGGAAAAATCGGGAAAAATCGGAAAAAAATCGGAAAATAAATTCGGAAAAAATCTGAAAAATAATCGGAAAAAATCGGAAAAATAATCGGAAAAAATCGGAAAATAAATTCGGAAAAAATCGGAAAAAATCGGAAAATAAATTCGGAAAAAATCGGAAAAATTCGGGAAAAATCGGAAAAAAATCGGAAAAAAAATCGGAAAAAAATCGGAAAAAAAATCGGAAAAAAAATCGGGAAAAATCGGAAAAAAATTGGAAAATAAATTCGGAAAAAATCGGAAAAAAAATCGGGAAAAATCGGGAAAAATCGGGAAAAATCGGAAAAAAAATCGGAAAAAAATTCGGAAAAAATCGGAAAAAATTGGGAAAAATCGGGAAAAATCGGGAAAAATCGGAAAAAAATCGGAAAATAAATTCGGAAAAAATCGGAAAAAAAATCGGAAAAAATCGGGAAAAATCAGGAAAAATCGGGAAAAATCGGAAAAAAATCGGAAAATAAATTCGGGAAAAATCGGAAAGAAAAATCGGAAAAATTGGGAAAAAATCGGAAAATAAATTCGGAAAAAATCGGAAAAATAATCGGAAAAAATCGGAAAAATAATTGGAAAAAATCGGGAAAAATCGGGAAAAATCGGAAAAAAATCGGAAAATAAATTCGGAAAAAATCGGAAAAATAAACGGAAAAAATCGGAAAAATAATCGGAAAAAATCGGGAAAAATCGGGAAAAATCGGAAAAAAATCGGAAAATAAATTCGGAAAAAATCGGAAAAAAAATCGGAAAAAAAATCGGGAAAAATCGGGAAAAATCGGAAAAAAATCGGAAAATATATTCGGAAAAAATCGGAAAAATAATCGGAAAAAATCGGAAAAATAATCGGAAAAAATCGGGAAAAATCGGGAAAAATCGGAAAAAAACGGAAAAAATCGGAAAATAAATTAGGAAAAAATCGGAAAAAAAATCGGGAAAAATCGGGAAAAATCGGAAAAAAATCGGAAAAATAATCGGAAAAAATCGGGAAAAATCGGAAAAAAATCGGAAAATAAATTCGGAAAAAATCGGAAAAAAAATCGGAAAATAATCGGGAAAAATCGGAAAAAAACGGAAAAAATCGGAAAATAAATTCGGAAAAAATCGGAAAAAAAATCGGGAAAAATCGGGAAAAATCGGAAAAAAAATCGGAAAAAAAATCGGGAAAAATCGGGAAAAATCCGAAAAAAATCGGAAAATAAATTCGGAAAAAATCGGAAAAAATTGGGAAAAATCGGGAAAAATCGGGAAAAATCGGAAAAAAATCGGAAAATAAATTCGGAAAAAATCGGAAAAAAAATCGGAAAAAATCGGGAAAAATCAGGAAAAATCGGGAAAAATCGGAAAAAAATCGGAAAATAAATTCGGGAAAAATCGGAAAGAAAAATCGGAAAAATTGGGAAAAAATCGGAAAATAAATTCGGAAAAAATCGGAAAAATAATCGGAAAAAATCGGAAAAATAATCGGAAAAAATCGGGAAAAATCGGGAAAAATCGGAAAAAAATCGGAAAATAAATTCGGAAAAAATCGGAAAAATAATCGGAAAAAATCGGAAAAATAATCGGAAAAAATCGGGAAAAATCGGGAAAAATCGGAAAAAAATCGGAAAATAAATTCGGGAAAAATCGGAAAAAAAAATCGGAAAAATTGGGAAAAAATCGGAAAATAAATTCGGAAAAAATCGGAAAAATAATCGGAAAAAATCGGAAAAATAATCGAAAAAAATCGGAAAAATAATCGGAAAAAATCGGAAAAAAATCGGAAAATAAATTCGGAAAAAATCGGAAAAAAAATCGGAAAATAATCGGGAAAAATCGGAAAAAAACGGAAAAAATCGGAAAATAAATTCGGAAAAAATCGGAAAAATTCGGGAAAAATCGGAAAAAAATCGGAAAAAAAATCGGAAAAAAATCGGAAAAAAAATCGGAAAAAAAATCGGGAAAAATCGGAAAAAAAATCGGAAAAAATCGGAAAAATAATCGGAAAAAATCGGGAAAAATCGGAAAAAAATTGGAAAATAAATTCGGAAAAAATCGGAAAAAAAATCGGGAAAAATCGGGAAAAATCGGGAAAAATCGGAAAAAAAATCGGAAAAAAATTCGGAAAAAATCGGAAAAAATTGGGAAAAATCGGGAAAAATCGGGAAAAATCGGAAAAAAATCGGAAAATAAATTCGGAAAAAATCGGAAAAAAAATCGGAAAAAATCGGGAAAAATCAGGAAAAATCGGGAAAAATCGGAAAAAAATCGGAAAATAAATTCGGGAAAAATCGGAAAGAAAAATCGGAAAAATTGGGAAAAAATCGGAAAATAAATTCGGAAAAAATCGGAAAAATAATCGGAAAAAATCGGAAAAATAATTGGAAAAAATCGGGAAAAATCGGGAAAAATCGGAAAAAAATCGGAAAATAAATTCGGAAAAAATCGGAAAAATAAACGGAAAAAATCGGAAAAATAATCGGAAAAAATCGGGAAAAATCGGGAAAAATCGGAAAAAAATCGGAAAATAAATTCGGAAAAAATCGAAAAAAAAATCGGAAAAAAAATCGGGAAAAATCGGGAAAAATCGGAAAAAAATCGGTAAATATATTCGGAAAAAATCGGAAAAATAATCGGAAAAAATCGGAAAAATAATCGGAAAAAATCGGGAAAAATCGGGAAAAATCGGAAAAAAACGGAAAAAATCGGAAAATAAATTAGGAAAAAATCGGAAAAAAAATCGGGAAAAATCGGGAAAAATCGGAAAAAAATCGGAAAAATAATCGGAAAAAATCGGGAAAAATCGGAAAAAAATCGGAAAATAAATTCGGAAAAAATCGGAAAAAAAATCGGAAAATAATCGGGAAAAATCGGAAAAAAACGGAAAAAATCGGAAAATAAATTCGGAAAAAATCGGAAAAAAAATCGGGAAAAATCGGGAAAAATCGGAAAAAAAATCGGAAAAAAAATCGGGAAAAATCGGGAAAAATCCGAAAAAAATCGGAAAATAAATTCGGAAAAAATCGGAAAAAATTGGGAAAAATCGGGAAAAATCGGGAAAAATCGGAAAAAAATCGGAAAATAAATTCGGAAAAAATCGGAAAAAAAATCGGAAAAAATCGGGAAAAATCTGGAAAAATCGGGAAAAATCGGAAAAAAATCGGAAAATAAATTCGGGAAAAATCGGAAAGAAAAATCGGAAAAATTGGGAAAAAATCGGAAAATAAATTCGGAAAAAATCGGAAAAATAATCGGAAAAAATCGGAAAAATAATCGGAAAAAATCGGGAAAAATCGGGAAAAATCGGAAAAAAATCGGAAAATAAATTCGGAAAAAATCGGAAAAATAATCGGAAAAAATCGGAAAAATAATCGGAAAAAATCGGGAAAAATCGGGAAAAATCGGAAAAAAATCGGAAAATAAATTCGGGAAAAATCGGAAAAAAAAATCGGAAAAATTGGGAAAAAATCGGAAAATAAATTCGGAAAAAATCGGAAAAATAATCGGAAAAAATCGGAAAAATAATCGAAAAAAATCGGAAAAATAATCGGAAAAAATCGGAAAAAAATCGGAAAATAAATTCGGAAAAAATCGGAAAAAAAATCGGAAAATAATCGGGAAAAATCGGAAAAAAACGGAAAAAATCGGAAAATAAATTCGGAAAAAATCGGAAAAATTCGGGAAAAATCGGAAAAAAATCGGAAAAAAAATCGGAAAAAAATCGGAAAAAAAATCGGAAAAAAAATCGGGAAAAATCGGAAAAAAAATCGGAAAAAATCGGAAAAATAATCGGAAAAAATCGGGAAAAATCGGAAAAAAATTGGAAAATAAATTCGGAAAAAATCGGAAAAAAAATCGGGAAAAATCGGGAAAAATCGGGAAAAATCGGAAAAAAAATCGGAAAAAAATTCGGAAAAAATCGGAAAAAATTGGGAAAAATCGGGAAAAATCGGGAAAAATCGGAAAAAAATCGGAAAATAAATTCGGAAAAAATCGGAAAAAAAATCGGAAAAAATCGGGAAAAATCAGGAAAAATCGGGAAAAATCGGAAAAAAATCGGAAAATAAATTCGGGAAAAATCGGAAAGAAAAATCGGAAAAATTGGGAAAAAATCGGAAAATAAATTCGGAAAAAATCGGAAAAATAATCGGAAAAAATCGGAAAAATAATCGGAAAAAATCGGGAAAAATCGGGAAAAATCGGAAAAAAATCGGAAAATAAATTCGGAAAAAATCGGAAAAATAAACGGAAAAAATCGGAAAAATAATCGGAAAAAATCGGGAAAAATCGGGAAAAATCGGAAAAAAATCGGAAAATAAATTCGGAAAAAATCTGAAAAAAAATCGGAAAAAAAATCGGGAAAAATCGGGAAAAATCGGAAAAAAATCGGAAAATATATTCGGAAAAAATCGGAAAAATAATCGGAAAAAATCGGAAAAATAATCGGAAAAAATCGGGAAAAATCGGGAAAAATCGGAAAAAAACGGAAAAAATCGGAAAATAAATTAGGAAAAAATCGGAAAAAAAATCGGGAAAAATCGGGAAAAATCGGAAAAAAATCGGAAAAATAATCGGAAAAAATCGGGAAAAATCGGAAAAAAATCGGAAAATAAATTCGGAAAAAATCGGAAAAAAAATCGGAAAATAATCGGGAAAAATCGGAAAAAAACGGAAAAAATCGGAAAATAAATTCGGAAAAAATCGGAAAAAAAATCGGGAAAAATCGGGAAAAATCGGAAAAAAAATCGGAAAAAAAATCGGGAAAAATCGGGAAAAATCCGAAAAAAATCGGAAAATAAATTCGGAAAAAATCGGAAAAAATTGGGAAAAATCGGGAAAAATCGGGAAAAATCGGAAAAAAATCGGAAAATAAATTCGGAAAAAATCGGAAAAAAAATCGGAAAAAATCGGGAAAAATCAGGAAAAATCGGGAAAAATCGGAAAAAAATCGGAAAATAAATTCGGGAAAAATCGGAAAGAAAAATCGGAAAAATTGGGAAAAAATCGGAAAATAAATTCGGAAAAAATCGGAAAAATAATCGGAAAAAATCGGAAAAATAATCGGAAAAAATCGGGAAAAATCGGGAAAAATCGGAAAAAAATCGGAAAATAAATTCGGAAAAAATCGGAAAAATAATCGGAAAAAATCGGAAAAATAATCGGAAAAAATCGGGAAAAATCGGGAAAAATCGGAAAAAAATCGGAAAATAAATTCGGGAAAAATCGGAAAAAAAAATCGGAAAAATTGGGAAAAAATCGGAAAATAAATTCGGAAAAAATCGGAAAAATAATCGGAAAAAATCGGAAAAATAATCGAAAAAAATCGGAAAAATAATCGGAAAAAATCGGAAAAAAATCGGAAAATAAATTCGGAAAAAATCGGAAAAAAAATCGGAAAATAATCGGGAAAAATCGGAAAAAAACGGAAAAAATCGGAAAATAAATTCGGAAAAAATCGGAAAAAAAATCGGGAAAAATCGGGAAAAATCGGAAAAAAATCGGAAAATAAATTCGGAAAAAATCGGAAAAAAAATCGGAAAAAATCGGGAAAAATCAGGAAAAATCGGGAAAAATCGGAAAAAAATCGGAAAAATTGGGAAAAAATCGGAAAATAAATTCGGAAAAAATCGGAAAAATAATCGGAAAAAATCGGAAAAATAATCGGAAAAAATCGGGAAAAATCGGGAAAAATCGGAAAAATAATCGGAAAAAATCGGGAAAAATCGGGAAAAATCGGAAAATAAATTCGGAAAAAATCGGAAAAATAATCGGAAAAAATCGGAAAAATAATCGGAAAAAATCGGGAAAATAATCGGAAAAAATCGGAAAAATAATCGGAAAAAATCGGGAAAAATCGGGAAAAATCCGAAAAAAATCTGAAAATAAATTCGGAAAAAATCGGAAAAAATTGGGAAAAATCGGGAAAAATCGGGAAAAATCGGAAAAAAATCGGAAAATAAATTCGGAAAAAATCGGAAAAAAAATCGGAAAAAATCGGGAAAAATCGGAAAAAATCGGGAAAAATCCGAAAAAAATCGGAAAATAAATTCGGAAAAAATCGGAAAAAATTGGGAAAAATCGGGAAAAATCGGGAAAAATCGGAAAAAAATCGGAAAATAAATTCGGAAAAAATCGGAAAAAAAATCGGAAAAAATCGGGAAAAATCAGGAAAAATCGGGAAAAATCGGAAAAAAATCGGAAAATAAATTCGGGAAAAATCGGAAAGAAAAATCGGAAAAATTGGGAAAAAATCGGAAAATAAATTCGGAAAAAATCGGAAAAATAATCGGAAAAAATCGGAAAAATAATCGGAAAAAATCGGGAAAAATCGGGAAAAATCGGAAAAAAATCGGAAAATAAATTCGGAAAAAATCGGAAAAATAATCGGAAAAAATCGGAAAAATAATCGGAAAAAATCGGGAAAAATCGGGAAAAATCGGAAAAAAATCGGAAAATAAATTCGGGAAAAATCGGAAAAAAAAATCGGAAAAATTGGGAAAAAATCGGAAAATAAATTCGGAAAAAATCGGAAAAATAATCGGAAAAAATCGGAAAAATAATCGGAAAAAATCGGGAAAAATCGGGAAAAATCGGAAAAAAATCGGAAAATAAATTCGGAAAAAATCGGAAAAAAAATCGGAAAAAAAATCGGGAAAAATCGGGAAAAATCGGAAAAAAATCGGAAAATATATTCGGAAAAAATCGGAAAAAAATCGGAAAATAAATTCGGAAAAAATCGGAAAAAAAATCGGAAAAAATCGGGAAAAATCAGGAAAAATCGGGAAAAATCGGAAAAAAATCGGAAAATATATTCGGGAAAAATCGGAAAGAAAAATCGGAAAAATTGGGAAAAAATCGGAAAATAAATTCGGAAAAAATCGGAAAAATAATCGAAAAAAATCGGAAAAATAATCGGAAAAAATCGGAAAAAAATCGGAAAATAAATTCGGAAAAAATCGGAAAAAAAATCGGAAAATAATCGGGAAAAATCGGAAAAAAACGGAAAAAATCGGAAAATAAATTCGGAAAAAATCGGAAAAAAAATCGGGAAAAATCGGGAAAAATCGGAAAAAAATCGGAAAATAAATTCGGAAAAAATCGGAAAAAAAATCGGAAAAAATCGGGAAAAATCAGGAAAAATCGGGAAAAATCGGAAAAAAATCGGAAAAATTGGGAAAAAATCGGAAAATAAATTCGGAAAAAATCGGAAAAATAATCGGAAAAAATCGGAAAAATAATCGGAAAAAATCGGGAAAAATCGGGAAAAATCGGAAAAATAATCGGAAAAAATCGGGAAAAATCGGGAAAAATCGGAAAATAAATTCGGAAAAAATCGGAAAAATAATCGGAAAAAATCGGAAAAATAATCGGAAAAAATCGGGAAAATAATCGGAAAAAATCGGAAAAATAATCGGAAAAAATCGGGAAAAATCGGGAAAAATCCGAAAAAAATCTGAAAATAAATTCGGAAAAAATCGGAAAAAATTGGGAAAAATCGGGAAAAATCGGGAAAAATCGGAAAAAAATCGGAAAATAAATTCGGAAAAAATCGGAAAAAAAATCGGAAAAAATCGGGAAAAATCGGAAAAAATCGGGAAAAATCCGAAAAAAATCGGAAAATAAATTCGGAAAAAATCGGAAAAAATTGGGAAAAATCGGGAAAAATCGGGAAAAATCGGAAAAAAATCGGAAAATAAATTCGGAAAAAATCGGAAAAAAAATCGGAAAAAATCGGGAAAAATCAGGAAAAATCGGGAAAAATCGGAAAAAAATCGGAAAATAAATTCGGGAAAAATCGGAAAGAAAAATCGGAAAAATTGGGAAAAAATCGGAAAATAAATTCGGAAAAAATCGGAAAAATAATCGGAAAAAATCGGAAAAATAATCGGAAAAAATCGGGAAAAATCGGGAAAAATCGGAAAAAAATCGGAAAATAAATTCGGAAAAAATCGGAAAAATAATCGGAAAAAATCGGAAAAATAATCGGAAAAAATCGGGAAAAATCGGGAAAAATCGGAAAAAAATCGGAAAATAAATTCGGGAAAAATCGGAAAAAAAAATCGGAAAAATTGGGAAAAAATCGGAAAATAAATTCGGAAAAAATCGGAAAAATAATCGGAAAAAATCGGAAAAATAATCGGAAAAAATCGGGAAAAATCGGGAAAAATCGGAAAAAAATCGGAAAATAAATTCGGAAAAAATCGGAAAAAAAATCGGAAAAAAAATCGGGAAAAATCGGGAAAAATCGGAAAAAAATCGGAAAATATATTCGGAAAAAATCGGAAAAAAATCGGAAAATAAATTCGGAAAAAATCGGAAAAAAAATCGGAAAAAATCGGGAAAAATCAGGAAAAATCGGGAAAAATCGGAAAAAAATCGGAAAATATATTCGGGAAAAATCGGAAAGAAAAATCGGAAAAATTGGGAAAAAATCGGAAAATAAATTCGGAAAAAATCGGAAAAATAATCGGAAAAAATCGGAAAAATAATCGGAAAAAATCGGGAAAAATCGGGAAAAATCGGAAAAATAATCGGAAAAAATCGGAAAAATAATCGGAAAAAATCGGGAAAAATCGGGAAAAATCGGAAAATAAATTCGGAAAAAATCGGAAAAATAATCGGAAAAAATCGGAAAAATAATCGGAAAAAATCGGGAAAAATCGGGAAAAATCGGAAAAAAATCGGAAAATAAATTCGGAAAAAATCGGAAAAAAAATCGGAAAAAAAATCGGGAAAAATCGGAAAAAAATCGGAAAATATATTCGGAAAAAATCGGAAAAATAATCGGAAAAAATCGGAAAAATAATCGGAAAAAATCGGAAAAATAATCGGAAAAAATCGGAAAAATAATCGGAAAATAAATTCGGAAAAAATCGGAAAAAAAATCGGAAAAAAAATCGGGAAAAATCGGGAAAAATCGGAAAAAAATCGGAAAATATATTCGGAAAAAATCGGAAAAAAATCGGAAAATAAATTCGGAAAAAATCGGAAAAAAAATCGGAAAAAATCGGGAAAAATCAGGAAAAATCGGGAAAAATCGGAAAAAAATCGGAAAATATATTCGGGAAAAATCGGAAAGAAAAATCGGAAAAATTGGGAAAAAATCGGAAAATAAATTCGGAAAAAATCGGAAAAATAATCGGAAAAAATCGGAAAAATAATCGGAAAAAATCGGGAAAAATCGGGAAAAATCGGAAAAATAATCGGAAAAAATCGGAAAAATAATCGGAAAAAATCGGGAAAAATCGGGAAAAATCGGAAAATAAATTCGGAAAAAATCGGAAAAATAATCGGAAAAAATCGGAAAAATAATCGGAAAAAATCGGGAAAAATCGGGAAAAATCGGAAAAAAATCGGAAAATAAATTCGGAAAAAATCGGAAAAAAAATCGGAAAAAAAATCGGGAAAAATCGGAAAAAAATCGGAAAATATATTCGGAAAAAATCGGAAAAATAATCGGAAAAAATCGGAAAAATAATCGGAAAAAATCGGAAAAATAATCGGAAAAAATCGGAAAAATAATCGGAAAAAATCGGGAAAAATCGGGAAAAATCGGAAAAAAACGGATAAAATCGGAAAATAAATTCGGAAAAAATCGGAAAAAAAATCGGGAAAAATCGGGAAAAATCGGAAAAAATCGGAAAAATAATCGGAAAAAATCGGGAAAAATCGGAAAAAAATCGGAAAATAAATTCGGAAAAAATCGGAAAAAAAATCGGAAAATAATCGGGAAAAATCGGAAAAAAACGGAAAAAATCGGAAAATAAATTCGGAAAAAATCGGAAAAAAAATCGGGAAAAATCGGGAAAAATCGGAAAAAAAATCGGAAAAAAATCGGGAAAAATCGGGAAAAATCGGAAAAAAAATCGGAAAAAAAATCGGAAAAAAATCGGAAAATAAATTCGGAAAAAATCAGAAAAAAATCGGAATAAAAATCGGGAAAAATCGGGAAAAAATCGGAAAATAAATTCGGAAAAAATCGGAAAAATAATCGGAAAAAATCGGGAAAAATCGGGAAAAATCGGAAAAAAAATCGGAAAAAAAATCGGAAAAAATCGAGAAAAATCGGGAAAAAATCGGAAAATAAATTCGGAAAAAATCGGAAAAATAATCGGAAAAAATCGGAAAATAAATTCGGAAAAAATCGGAAAAAATCGGAAAATAAATTCGGAAAAAATCGGAAAAATTCGGGAAAAATCGGAAAAAAATCGGAAAAAAAATCGGAAAAAAAATCGGGAAAAATCGGAAAAAAATTGGAAAATAAATTCGGAAAAAATCGGAAAAAAAATCGGGAAAAATCGGGAAAAATCGGGAAAAATCGGAAAAAAAATCGGAAAAAAAATCGGGAAAAATCGGGAAAAATCCGAAAAAAATCGGAAAATAAATTCGGAAAAAATCGGGAAAAATCAGGAAAAATCGGGAAAAATCGGAAAAAAATCGGAAAATAAATTCGGGAAAAATCGGAAAGAAAAATCGGAAAAATTGGGAAAAAATCGGAAAATAAATTCGGAAAAAATCGGAAAAATAATCGGAAAAATAATCGGAAAAAATCGGGAAAAATCGGGAAAAATCGGAAAAAAATCGGAAAATAAATTCGGAAAAAATCGGAAAAATAATCGGAAAAAATCGGGAAAAATCGGGAAAAATCGGAAAAAAATCGGAAAATAAATTCGGAAAAAATCGGAAAAAAAATCGGAAAAAAAATCGGGAAAAATCGGGAAAAATCGGAAAAAAATCGGAAAATATATTCGGAAAAAATCGGAAAAATAATCGGAAAAAATCGGAAAAATAATCGGAAAAAATCGGGAAAAATCGGAAAAAAACGGAAAAAATCGGAAAATAAATTAGGAAAAAATCGGAAAAAAAATCGGGAAAAATCGGGAAAAATCGGAAAAAAATCGGAAAAATAATCGGAAAAAATCGGGAAAAATCGGAAAAAAATCGGAAAATAAATTCGGAAAAAATCGGAAAAAAAATCGGAAAAATAATCGGAAAAAATCGGGAAAAATCGGAAAAAAATCGGAAAATAAATTCGGAAAAAATCGGAAAAAAAATCGGAAAATAATCGGGAAAAATCGGAAAAAAACGGAAAAAATCGGAAAATAAATTCGGAAAAAATCGGAAAAAAAATCGGGAAAAATCGGGAAAAATCGGAAAAAAAATCGGAAAAAAAATCGGGAAAAATCGGGAAAAATCCGAAAAAAATCGGAAAATAAATTCGGAAAAAATCGGAAAAAATTGGGAAAAATCGGAAAAAAATCGGAAAATAAATTCGGAAAAAATCGGAAAAAAAATCGGAAAAAATCGGGAAAAATCAGGAAAAATCGGGAAAAATCGGAAAAAAATCGGAAAATAAATTCGGGAAAAATCAGAAAGAAAAATCGGAAAAATTGGGAAAAAATCGGAAAATAAATTCGGAAAAAATCGGAAAAATAATCGGAAAAAATCGGAAAAATAATCGGAAAAAATCGGGAAAAATCGGGAAAAATCGGAAAAAAATCGGAAAATAAATTCGGAAAAAATCGGAAAAATAATCGGAAAAAATCGGAAAAATAATCGGAAAAAATCGGGAAAAATCGGGAAAAATCGGAAAAAAATCGGAAAATAAATTCGGGAAAAATCGGAAAAAAAAATCGGAAAAATTGGGAAAAAATCGGAAAATAAATTCGGAGAAAATCGGAAAAATAATCGGAAAAAATCGGGAAAAATCGGGAAAAATCGGAAAAAAATCGGAAAATAAATTCGGAAAAAATCGGAAAAAAAATCGGAAAAAAAATCGGGAAAAATCGGGAAAAATCGGAAAAAAATCGGAAAATATATTCGGAAAAAATCGGAAAAATAATCGGAAAAAATCGGAAAAATAATCGGAAAAAATCGGGAAAAATCGGGAAAAATCGGAAAAAAACGGAAAAAATCGGAAAATAAATTAGGAAAAAATCGGAAAAAAAATCGGGAAAAATCGGGAAAAATCGGAAAAAAATCGGAAAAATAATCGGAAAAAATCGGAAAAAAATCGGAAAATAAATTCGGAAAAAATCGGAAAAAAAATCGGAAAATAATCGGGAAAAATCGGAAAAAAACGGAAAAAATCGGAAAATAATATCGGAAAAAATCGGAAAAAAAATCGGGAAAAATCGGGAAAAATCGGAAAAAAAATCGGAAAAAAAATCGGGAAAAATCGGGAAAAATCCGAAAAAAATCGGAAAATAAATTCGGAAAAAATCGGAAAAAATTGGGAAAAATCGGGAAAAATCGGGAAAAATCGGAAAAAAATCGGAAAATAAATTCGGAAAAAATCGGAAAAAAAATCGGAAAAAATCGGGAAAAATCAGGAAAAATCGGGAAAAATCGGAAAAAAATCGGAAAATAAATTCGGGAAAAATCGGAAAGAAAAATCGGAAAAATTGGGAAAAAATCGGAAAATAAATTCGGAAAAAATCGGAAAAATAATCGGAAAAAATCGGAAAAATAATCGGAAAAAATCGGGAAAAATCGGGAAAAATCGGAAAAATAATCGGAAAAAATCGGAAAAATAATCGGAAAAAATCGGGAAAAATCGGGAAAAATCGGAAAATAAATTCGGAAAAAATCGGAAAAATAATCGGAAAAAATCGGAAAAATAATCGGAAAAAATCGGGAAAAATCGGGAAAAATCGGAAAAAAATCGGAAAATAAATTCGGAAAAAATCGGAAAAAAAATCGGAAAAAAAATCGGGAAAAATCGGAAAAAAATCGGAAAATATATTCGGAAAAAATCGGAAAAAAATCGGGAAAAATCGGAAAAAAATCGGAAAATATATTCGGAAAAAATCGGAAAAATAATCGGAAAAAATCGGAAAAATAATCGGAAAAAATCGGAAAAATAATCGGAAAAAATCGGAAAAATAATCGGAAAAAATCGGAAAAATAATCGGAAAAAATCGGGAAAAATCGGGAAAAATCCGAAAAAAATCGGAAAATAAATTCGGAAAAAATCGGAAAAAATTGGGAAAAATCGGGAAAAATCGGGAAAAATCGGAAAAAAATCGGAAAATAAATTCGGAAAAAATCGGAAAAAAAATCGGAAAAAATCGGGAAAAATCAGGAAAAACCGGGAAAAATCGGAAAAAAATCGGAAAATAAATTCGGGAAAAATCGGAAAGAAAAATCGGAAAAATTGGGAAAAAATCGGAAAATAAATTCGGAAAAAATCGGAAAAATAATCGGAAAAAATCGGAAAAATAATCGGAAAAAATCGGGAAAAATCGGAAAAAAATCGGAAAATAAATTCGGAAAAAATCGGAAAAATAATCGGAAAAAATCGGAAAAATAATCGGAAAAAATCGGGAAAAATCGGGAAAAATCGGAAAAAAATCGGAAAATAAATTCGGGAAAAATCGGAAAAAAAAATCGAAAAAATTGGGAAAAAATCGGAAAATAAATTCGGAAAAAATCGGAAAAATAATCGGAAAAAATCGGAAAAATAATCGGAAAAAATCGGGAAAAATCGGGAAAAATCGGAAAAAAATCGGAAAATAAATTCGGAAAAAATCGGAAAAAAAATCGGAAAAAAAATCGGGAAAAATCGGGAAAAATCGGAAAAAAATCGGAAAATATATTCGGAAAAAATCGGAAAAATAATCGGAAAAAATCGGAAAAATAATCGGAAAAAATCGGGAAAAATCGGGAAAAATCGGAAAAAAACCGAAAAAATCGGAAAATAAATTAGGAAAAAATCGGAAAAAAAATCGGGAAAAATCGGGAAAAATCGGAAAAAAATCGGAAAAATAATCGGAAAAAATCGGGAAAAATCGGGAAAAATCGGAAAAAAACGGAAAAAATCGGAAAATAAATTAGGAAAAAATCGGAAAAAAAATCGGGAAAAATCGGGAAAAATCGGAAAAAAATCGGAAAAATAATCGGAAAAAATCGGAAAAAAATCGGAAAATAAATTCGGAAAAAATCGGAAAAAAAATCGGAAAATAATCGGGAAAAATCGGAAAAAAACGGAAAAAATCGGAAAATAATATCGGAAAAAATCGGAAAAAAAATCGGGAAAAATCGGGAAAAATCGGAAAAAAAATCGGAAAAAAAATCGGGAAAAATCGGGAAAAATCCGAAAAAAATCGGAAAATAAATTCGGAAAAAATCGGAAAAAATTGGGAAAAATCGGGAAAAATCGGGAAAAATCGGAAAAAAATCGGAAAATAAATTCGGAAAAAATCGGAAAAAAAATCGGAAAAAATCGGGAAAAATCAGGAAAAATCGGGAAAAATCGGAAAAAAATCGGAAAATAAATTCGGGAAAAATCGGAAAGAAAAATCGGAAAAATTGGGAAAAAATCGGAAAATAAATTCGGAAAAAATCGGAAAAATAATCGGAAAAAATCGGAAAAATAATCGGAAAAAATCGGGAAAAATCGGGAAAAATCGGAAAAAAATCGGAAAATAAATTCGGAAAAAATCGGAAAAAAAATCGGAAAAAAAATCGGGAAAAATCGGGAAAAATCGGAAAAAAATCGGAAAATATATTCGGAAAAAATCGGAAAAATAATCGGAAAAAATCGGAAAAATAATCGGAAAAAATCGGGAAAAATCGGGAAAAATCGGAAAAAAACGGAAAAAATCGGAAAATAAATTAGGAAAAAATCGGAAAAAAAATCGGGAAAAATCGGGAAAAATCGGAAAAAAATCGGAAAAATAATCGGAAAAAATCGGGAAAAATCGGAAAAAAATCGGAAAATAAATTCGGAAAAAATCGGAAAAAATTGGGAAAAATCGGGAAAAATCGGGAAAAATCGGAAAAAAATCGGAAAATAAATTCGGAAAAAATCGGAAAAAAAATCGGAAAAAATCGGGAAAAATCAGGAAAAATCGGGAAAAATCGGAAAAAAATCGGAAAATAAATTCGGGAAAAATCGGAAAGAAAAATCGGAAAAATTGGGAAAAAATCGGAAAATAAATTCGGAAAAAATCGGAAAAATAATCGGAAAAAATCGGAAAAATAATCGGAAAAAATCGGGAAAAATCGGGAAAAATCGGAAAAAAATCGGAAAATAAATTCGGAAAAAATCGGAAAAATAATCGGAAAAAATCGGAAAAATAATCGGAAAAAATCGGGAAAAATCGGGAAAAATCGGAAAAAAATCGGAAAATAAATTCGGAAAAAATCGGAAAAAAAATCGGAAAAAAAATCGGGAAAAATCGGAAAAAAATCGGAAAATATATTCGGAAAAAATCGGAAAAATAATCGGAAAAAATCGGAAAAATAATCGGAAAAAATCGGAAAAATAATCGGAAAAAATCGGAAAAATAATCGGAAAAAATCGGGAAAAATCGGGAAAAATCCGAAAAAAATCGGAAAATAAATTCGGAAAAAATCGGAAAAAATTGGGAAAAATCGGGAAAAATCGGGAAAAATCGGAAAAAAATCGGAAAATAAATTCGGAAAAAATCGGAAAAAAAATCGGAAAAAATCGGGAAAAATCAGGAAAAATCGGGAAAAATCGGAAAAAAATCGGAAAATAAATTCGGGAAAAATCGGAAAGAAAAATCGGAAAAATTGGGAAAAAATCGGAAAATAAATTCGGAAAAAATCGGAAAAATAATCGGAAAAAATCGGAAAAATAATCGGAAAAAATCGGGAAAAATCGGGAAAAATCGGAAAAAAATCGGAAAATAAATTCGGAAAAAATCGGAAAAATAATCGGAAAAAATCGGAAAAATAATCGGAAAAAATCGGGAAAAATCGGGAAAAATCGGAAAAAAATCGGAAAATAAATTCGGGAAAAATCGGAAAAAAAAATCGGAAAAATTGGGAAAAAATCGGAAAATAAATTCGGAAAAAATCGGAAAAATAATCGGAAAAAATCGGAAAAATAATCGGAAAAAATCGGGAAAAATCGGGAAAAATCGGAAAAAAATCGGAAAATAAATTCGGAAAAAATCGGAAAAAAAATCGGAAAAAAAATCGGGAAAAATCGGGAAAAATCGGAAAAATATCGGAAAATATATTCGGAAAAAATCGGAAAAATAATCGGAAAAAATCGGAAAAAAATCGGAAAATAAATTCGGAAAAAATCGGAAAAAAAATCGGAAAATAATCGGGAAAAATCGGAAAAAAACGGAAAAAATCGGAAAATAAATTCGGAAAAAATCGGAAAAATTCGGGAAAAATCGGAAAAAAATCGGAAAAAAAATCGGAAAAAAATCGGAAAAAAAATCGGAAAAAAAATCGGGAAAAATCGGAAAAAAAATCGGAAAAAATCGGAAAAATAATCGGAAAAAATCGGGAAAAATCGGAAAAAAATTGGAAAATAAATTCGGAAAAAATCGGAAAAAAAATCGGGAAAAATCGGGAAAAATCGGGAAAAATCGGAAAAAAAATCGGAAAAAAATTCGGAAAAAATCGGAAAAAATTGGGAAAAATCGGGAAAAATCGGGAAAAATCGGAAAAAAATCGGAAAATAAATTCGGAAAAAATCGGAAAAAAAATCGGAAAAAATCGGGAAAAATCAGGAAAAATCGGGAAAAATCGGAAAAAAATCGGAAAATAAATTCGGGAAAAATCGGAAAGAAAAATCGGAAAAATTGGGAAAAAATCGGAAAATAAATTCGGAAAAAATCGGAAAAATAATCGGAAAAAATCGGAAAAATAATTGGAAAAAATCGGGAAAAATCGGGAAAAATCGGAAAAAAATCGGAAAATAAATTCGGAAAAAATCGGAAAAATAAACGGAAAAAATCGGAAAAATAATCGGAAAAAATCGGGAAAAATCGGGAAAAATCGGAAAAAAATCGGAAAATAAATTCGGAAAAAATCGAAAAAAAAATCGGAAAAAAAATCGGGAAAAATCGGGAAAAATCGGAAAAAAATCGGTAAATATATTCGGAAAAAATCGGAAAAATAATCGGAAAAAATCGGAAAAATAATCGGAAAAAATCGGGAAAAATCGGGAAAAATCGGAAAAAAACGGAAAAAATCGGAAAATAAATTAGGAAAAAATCGGAAAAAAAATCGGGAAAAATCGGGAAAAATCGGAAAAAAATCGGAAAAATAATCGGAAAAAATCGGGAAAAATCGGAAAAAAATCGGAAAATATATTCGGAAAAAATCGGAAAAATAATCGGAAAAAATCGGAAAAATAATCGGAAAAAATCGGAAAAATAATCGGAAAAAATCGGAAAAATAATCGGAAAAAATCGGGAAAAATCGGGAAAAATCCGAAAAAAATCGGAAAATAAATTCGGAAAAAATCGGAAAAAATTGGGAAAAATCGGGAAAAATCGGGAAAAATCGGAAAAAAATCGGAAAATAAATTCGGAAAAAATCGGAAAAAAAATCGGAAAAAATCGGGAAAAATCAGGAAAAATCGGGAAAAATCGGAAAAAAATCGGAAAATAAATTCGGGAAAAATCGGAAAGAAAAATCGGAAAAATTGGGAAAAAATCGGAAAATAAATTCGGAAAAAATCGGAAAAATAATCGGAAAAAATCGGAAAAATAATCGGAAAAAATCGGGAAAAATCGGGAAAAATCGGAAAAAAATCGGAAAATAAATTCGGAAAAAATCGGAAAAATAATCGGAAAAAATCGGAAAAATAATCGGAAAAAATCGGGAAAAATCGGGAAAAATCGGAAAAAAATCGGAAAATAAATTCGGAAAAAATCGGAAAAAAAATCGGAAAAAAAATCGGGAAAAATCGGAAAAAAATCGGAAAATATATTCGGAAAAAATCGGAAAAATAATCGGAAAAAATCGGAAAAATAATCGGAAAAAATCGGAAAAATAATCGGAAAAAATCGGAAAAATAATCGGAAAAAATCGGGAAAAATCGGGAAAAATCCGAAAAAAATCGGAAAATAAATTCGGAAAAAATCGGAAAAAATTGGGAAAAATCGGGAAAAATCGGGAAAAATCGGAAAAAAATCGGAAAATAAATTCGGAAAAAATCGGAAAAAAAATCGGAAAAAATCGGGAAAAATCAGGAAAAATCGGGAAAAATCGGAAAAAAATCGGAAAATAAATTCGGGAAAAATCGGAAAGAAAAATCGGAAAAATTGGGAAAAAATCGGAAAATAAATTCGGAAAAAATCGGAAAAATAATCGGAAAAAATCGGAAAAATAATCGGAAAAAATCGGGAAAAATCGGGAAAAATCGGAAAAAAATCGGAAAATAAATTCGGAAAAAATCGGAAAAATAATCGGAAAAAATCGGAAAAATAATCGGAAAAAATCGGGAAAAATCGGGAAAAATCGGAAAAAAATCGGAAAATAAATTCGGGAAAAATCGGAAAAAAAAATCGGAAAAATTGGGAAAAAATCGGAAAATAAATCGGAAAAAATCGGAAAAATAATCGGAAAAAATCGGAAAAATAATCGGAAAAAATCGGGAAAAATCGGGAAAAATCGGAAAAAAATCGGAAAATAAATTCGGAAAAAATCGGAAAAAAAATCGGAAAAAAAATCGGGAAAAATCGGGAAAAATCGGAAAAATATCGGAAAATAATTCGGAAAAAATCGGAAAAATAATCGGAAAAAATCGGAAAAAAATCGGAAAATAAATTCGGAAAAAATCGGAAAAAAAATCGGAAAATAATCGGGAAAAATCGGAAAAAAACGGAAAAAATCGGAAAATAAATTCGGAAAAAATCGGAAAAATTCGGGAAAAATCGGAAAAAAATCGGAAAAAAAATCGGAAAAAAATCGGAAAAAAAATCGGAAAAAAAATCGGGAAAAATCGGAAAAAAAATCGGAAAAAATCGGAAAAATAATCGGAAAAAATCGGGAAAAATCGGAAAAAAATTGGAAAATAAATTCGGAAAAAATCGGAAAAAAAATCGGGAAAAATCGGGAAAAATCGGGAAAAATCGGAAAAAAAATCGGAAAAAAATTCGGAAAAAATCGGAAAAAATTGGGAAAAATCGGGAAAAATCGGGAAAAATCGGAAAAAAATCGGAAAATAAATTCGGAAAAAATCGGAAAAAAAATCGGAAAAAATCGGGAAAAATCAGGAAAAATCGGGAAAAATCGGAAAAAAATCGGAAAATAAATTCGGGAAAAATCGGAAAGAAAAATCGGAAAAATTGGGAAAAAATCGGAAAATAAATTCGGAAAAAATCGGAAAAATAATCGGAAAAAATCGGAAAAATAATTGGAAAAAATCGGGAAAAATCGGGAAAAATCGGAAAAAAATCGGAAAATAAATTCGGAAAAAATCGGAAAAATAAACGGAAAAAATCGGAAAAATAATCGGAAAAAATCGGGAAAAATCGGGAAAAATCGGAAAAAAATCGGAAAATAAATTCGGAAAAAATCGAAAAAAAAATCGGAAAAAAAATCGGGAAAAATCGGGAAAAATCGGAAAAAAATCGGTAAATATATTCGGAAAAAATCGGAAAAATAATCGGAAAAAATCGGAAAAATAATCGGAAAAAATCGGGAAAAATCGGGAAAAATCGGAAAAAAACGGAAAAAATCGGAAAATAAATTAGGAAAAAATCGGAAAAAAAATCGGGAAAAATCGGGAAAAATCGGAAAAAAATCGGAAAAATAATCGGAAAAAATCGGGAAAAATCGGAAAAAAATCGGAAAATAAATTCGGAAAAAATCGGAAAAAAAATCGGAAAATAATCGGGAAAAATCGGAAAAAAACGGAAAAAATCGGAAAATAAATTCGGAAAAAATCGGAAAAAAAATCGGGAAAAATCGGGAAAAATCGGAAAAAAAATCGGAAAAAAAATCGGGAAAAATCGGGAAAAATCCGAAAAAAATCGGAAAATAAATTCGGAAAAAATCGGAAAAAATTGGGAAAAATCGGGAAAAATCGGGAAAAATCGGAAAAAAATCGGAAAATAAATTCGGAAAAAATCGGAAAAAAAATCGGAAAAAATCGGGAAAAATCAGGAAAAATCGGGAAAAATCGGAAAAAAATCGGAAAATAAATTCGGGAAAAATCGGAAAGAAAAATCGGAAAAATTGGGAAAAAATCGGAAAATAAATTCGGAAAAAATCGGAAAAATAATCGGAAAAAATCGGAAAAATAATCGGAAAAAATCGGGAAAAATCGGGAAAAATCGGAAAAAAATCGGAAAATAAATTCGGAAAAAATCGGAAAAATAATCGGAAAAAATCGGAAAAATAATCGGAAAAAATCGGGAAAAATCGGGAAAAATCGGAAAAAAATCGGAAAATAAATTCGGGAAAAATCGGAAAAAAAAATCGGAAAAATTGGGAAAAAATCGGAAAATAAATTCGGAAAAAATCGGAAAAATAATCGGAAAAAATCGGAAAAATAATCGAAAAAAATCGGAAAAATAATCGGAAAAAATCGGAAAAAAATCGGAAAATAAATTCGGAAAAAATCGGAAAAAAAATCGGAAAATAATCGGGAAAAATCGGAAAAAAACGGAAAAAATCGGAAAATAAATTCGGAAAAAATCGGAAAAATTCGGGAAAAATCGGAAAAAAATCGGAAAAAAAATCGGAAAAAAATCGGAAAAAAAATCGGAAAAAAAATCGGGAAAAATCGGAAAAAAAATCGGAAAAAATCGGAAAAATAATCGGAAAAAATCGGGAAAAATCGGAAAAAAATTGGAAAATAAATTCGGAAAAAATCGGAAAAAAAATCGGGAAAAATCGGGAAAAATCGGGAAAAATCGGAAAAAAAATCGGAAAAAAATTCGGAAAAAATCGGAAAAAATTGGGAAAAATCGGGAAAAATCGGGAAAAATCGGAAAAAAATCGGAAAATAAATTCGGAAAAAATCGGAAAAAAAATCGGAAAAAATCGGGAAAAATCAGGAAAAATCGGGAAAAATCGGAAAAAAATCGGAAAATAAATTCGGGAAAAATCGGAAAGAAAAATCGGAAAAATTGGGAAAAAATCGGAAAATAAATTCGGAAAAAATCGGAAAAATAATCGGAAAAAATCGGAAAAATAATCGGAAAAAATCGGGAAAAATCGGGAAAAATCGGAAAAAAATCGGAAAATAAATTCGGAAAAAATCGGAAAAATAAACGGAAAAAATCGGAAAAATAATCGGAAAAAATCGGGAAAAATCGGGAAAAATCGGAAAAAAATCGGAAAATAAATTCGGAAAAAATCTGAAAAAAAATCGGAAAAAAAATCGGGAAAAATCGGGAAAAATCGGAAAAAAATCGGAAAATATATTCGGAAAAAATCGGAAAAATAATCGGAAAAAATCGGAAAAATAATCGGAAAAAATCGGGAAAAATCGGGAAAAATCGGAAAAAAACGGAAAAAATCGGAAAATAAATTAGGAAAAAATCGGAAAAAAAATCGGGAAAAATCGGGAAAAATCGGAAAAAAATCGGAAAAATAATCGGAAAAAATCGGGAAAAATCGGAAAAAAATCGGAAAATAAATTCGGAAAAAATCGGAAAAAAAATCGGAAAATAATCGGGAAAAATCGGAAAAAAACGGAAAAAATCGGAAAATAAATTCGGAAAAAATCGGAAAAAAAATCGGGAAAAATCGGGAAAAATCGGAAAAAAAATCGGAAAAAAAATCGGGAAAAATCGGGAAAAATCCGAAAAAAATCGGAAAATAAATTCGGAAAAAATCGGAAAAAATTGGGAAAAATCGGGAAAAATCGGGAAAAATCGGAAAAAAATCGGAAAATAAATTCGGAAAAAATCGGAAAAAAAATCGGAAAAAATCGGGAAAAATCAGGAAAAATCGGGAAAAATCGGAAAAAAATCGGAAAATAAATTCGGGAAAAATCGGAAAGAAAAATCGGAAAAATTGGGAAAAAATCGGAAAATAAATTCGGAAAAAATCGGAAAAATAATCGGAAAAAATCGGAAAAATAATCGGAAAAAATCGGGAAAAATCGGGAAAAATCGGAAAAAAATCGGAAAATAAATTCGGAAAAAATCGGAAAAATAATCGGAAAAAATCGGAAAAATAATCGGAAAAAATCGGGAAAAATCGGGAAAAATCGGAAAAAAATCGGAAAATAAATTCGGGAAAAATCGGAAAAAAAAATCGGAAAAATTGGGAAAAAATCGGAAAATAAATTCGGAAAAAATCGGAAAAATAATCGGAAAAAATCGGAAAAATAATCGAAAAAAATCGGAAAAATAATCGGAAAAAATCGGAAAAAAATCGGAAAATAAATTCGGAAAAAATCGGAAAAAAAATCGGAAAATAATCGGGAAAAATCGGAAAAAAACGGAAAAAATCGGAAAATAAATTCGGAAAAAATCGGAAAAAAAATCGGGAAAAATCGGGAAAAATCGGAAAAAAATCGGAAAATAAATTCGGAAAAAATCGGAAAAAAAATCGGAAAAAATCGGGAAAAATCAGGAAAAATCGGGAAAAATCGGAAAAAAATCGGAAAAATTGGGAAAAAATCGGAAAATAAATTCGGAAAAAATCGGAAAAATAATCGGAAAAAATCGGAAAAATAATCGGAAAAAATCGGGAAAAATCGGGAAAAATCGGAAAAATAATCGGAAAAAATCGGGAAAAATCGGGAAAAATCGGAAAATAAATTCGGAAAAAATCGGAAAAATAATCGGAAAAAATCGGAAAAATAATCGGAAAAAATCGGGAAAATAATCGGAAAAAATCGGAAAAATAATCGGAAAAAATCGGGAAAAATCGGGAAAAATCCGAAAAAAATCTGAAAATAAATTCGGAAAAAATCGGAAAAAATTGGGAAAAATCGGGAAAAATCGGGAAAAATCGGAAAAAAATCGGAAAATAAATTCGGAAAAAATCGGAAAAAAAATCGGAAAAAATCGGGAAAAATCGGAAAAAATCGGGAAAAATCCGAAAAAAATCGGAAAATAAATTCGGAAAAAATCGGAAAAAATTGGGAAAAATCGGGAAAAATCGGGAAAAATCGGAAAAAAATCGGAAAATAAATTCGGAAAAAATCGGAAAAAAAATCGGAAAAAATCGGGAAAAATCAGGAAAAATCGGGAAAAATCGGAAAAAAATCGGAAAATAAATTCGGGAAAAATCGGAAAGAAAAATCGGAAAAATTGGGAAAAAATCGGAAAATAAATTCGGAAAAAATCGGAAAAATAATCGGAAAAAATCGGAAAAATAATCGGAAAAAATCGGGAAAAATCGGGAAAAATCGGAAAAAAATCGGAAAATAAATTCGGAAAAAATCGGAAAAATAATCGGAAAAAATCGGAAAAATAATCGGAAAAAATCGGGAAAAATCGGGAAAAATCGGAAAAAAATCGGAAAATAAATTCGGGAAAAATCGGAAAAAAAAATCGGAAAAATTGGGAAAAAATCGGAAAATAAATTCGGAAAAAATCGGAAAAATAATCGGAAAAAATCGGAAAAATAATCGGAAAAAATCGGGAAAAATCGGGAAAAATCGGAAAAAAATCGGAAAATAAATTCGGAAAAAATCGGAAAAAAAATCGGAAAAAAAATCGGGAAAAATCGGGAAAAATCGGAAAAAAATCGGAAAATATATTCGGAAAAAATCGGAAAAAAATCGGAAAATAAATTCGGAAAAAATCGGAAAAAAAATCGGAAAAAATCGGGAAAAATCAGGAAAAATCGGGAAAAATCGGAAAAAAATCGGAAAATATATTCGGGAAAAATCGGAAAGAAAAATCGGAAAAATTGGGAAAAAATCGGAAAATAAATTCGGAAAAAATCGGAAAAATAATCGGAAAAAATCG
Source organism: Oncorhynchus clarkii lewisi (assembly GCF_045791955.1). Lineage (NCBI taxonomy): Eukaryota > Metazoa > Chordata > Actinopteri > Salmoniformes > Salmonidae > Oncorhynchus > Oncorhynchus clarkii. Next base: position 55,706 of record NW_027258622.1, read on the forward strand.
GAAAAATAATCGGAAAAAATCGGGAAAAATCGGGAAAAATCGGAAAAATAATCGGAAAAAATCGGAAAAATAATCGGAAAAAATCGGGAAAAATCGGGAAAAATCGGAAAATAAATTCGGAAAAAATCGGAAAAATAATCGGAAAAAATCGGAAAAATAATCGGAAAAAATCGGGAAAAATCGGGAAAAATCGGAAAAAAATCGGAAAATAAATTCGGAAAAAATCGGAAAAAAAATCGGAAAAAAAATCGGGAAAAATCGGAAAAAAATCGGAAAATATATTCGGAAAAAATCGGAAAAATAATCGGAAAAAATCGGAAAAATAATCGGAAAAAATCGGAAAAATAATCGGAAAAAATCGGAAAAATAATCGGAAAATAAATTCGGAAAAAATCGGAAAAAAAATCGGAAAAAAAATCGGGAAAAATCGGGAAAAATCGGAAAAAAATCGGAAAATATATTCGGAAAAAATCGGAAAAAAATCGGAAAATAAATTCGGAAAAAATCGGAAAAAAAATCGGAAAAAATCGGGAAAAATCAGGAAAAATCGGGAAAAATCGGAAAAAAATCGGAAAATATATTCGGGAAAAATCGGAAAGAAAAATCGGAAAAATTGGGAAAAAATCGGAAAATAAATTCGGAAAAAATCGGAAAAATAATCGGAAAAAATCGGAAAAATAATCGGAAAAAATCGGGAAAAATCGGGAAAAATCGGAAAAATAATCGGAAAAAATCGGAAAAATAATCGGAAAAAATCGGGAAAAATCGGGAAAAATCGGAAAATAAATTCGGAAAAAATCGGAAAAATAATCGGAAAAAATCGGAAAAATAATCGGAAAAAATCGGGAAAAATCGGGAAAAATCGGAAAAAAATCGGAAAATAAATTCGGAAAAAATCGGAAAAAAAATCGGAAAAAAAATCGGGAAAAATCGGAAAAAAATCGGAAAATATATTCGGAAAAAATCGGAAAAATAATCGGAAAAAATCGGAAAAATAATCGGAAAAAATCGGAAAAATAATCGGAAAAAATCGGAAAAATAATCGGAAAAAATCGGGAAAAATCGGGAAAAATCGGAAAAAAACGGATAAAATCGGAAAATAAATTCGGAAAAAATCGGAAAAAAAATCGGGAAAAATCGGGAAAAATCGGAAAAAATCGGAAAAATAATCGGAAAAAATCGGGAAAAATCGGAAAAAAATCGGAAAATAAATTCGGAAAAAATCGGAAAAAAAATCGGAAAATAATCGGGAAAAATCGGAAAAAAACGGAAAAAATCGGAAAATAAATTCGGAAAAAATCGGAAAAAAAATCGGGAAAAATCGGGAAAAATCGGAAAAAAAATCGGAAAAAAATCGGGAAAAATCGGGAAAAATCGGAAAAAAAATCGGAAAAAAAATCGGAAAAAAATCGGAAAATAAATTCGGAAAAAATCAGAAAAAAATCGGAATAAAAATCGGGAAAAATCGGGAAAAAATCGGAAAATAAATTCGGAAAAAATCGGAAAAATAATCGGAAAAAATCGGGAAAAATCGGGAAAAATCGGAAAAAAAATCGGAAAAAAAATCGGAAAAAATCGAGAAAAATCGGGAAAAAATCGGAAAATAAATTCGGAAAAAATCGGAAAAATAATCGGAAAAAATCGGAAAATAAATTCGGAAAAAATCGGAAAAAATCGGAAAATAAATTCGGAAAAAATCGGAAAAATTCGGGAAAAATCGGAAAAAAATCGGAAAAAAAATCGGAAAAAAAATCGGGAAAAATCGGAAAAAAATTGGAAAATAAATTCGGAAAAAATCGGAAAAAAAATCGGGAAAAATCGGGAAAAATCGGGAAAAATCGGAAAAAAAATCGGAAAAAAAATCGGGAAAAATCGGGAAAAATCCGAAAAAAATCGGAAAATAAATTCGGAAAAAATCGGGAAAAATCAGGAAAAATCGGGAAAAATCGGAAAAAAATCGGAAAATAAATTCGGGAAAAATCGGAAAGAAAAATCGGAAAAATTGGGAAAAAATCGGAAAATAAATTCGGAAAAAATCGGAAAAATAATCGGAAAAATAATCGGAAAAAATCGGGAAAAATCGGGAAAAATCGGAAAAAAATCGGAAAATAAATTCGGAAAAAATCGGAAAAATAATCGGAAAAAATCGGAAAAATAATCGGAAAAAATCGGGAAAAATCGGGAAAAATCGGAAAAAAATCGGAAAATAAATTCGGAAAAAATCGGAAAAAAAATCGGAAAAAAAATCGGGAAAAATCGGGAAAAATCGGAAAAAAATCGGAAAATATATTCGGAAAAAATCGGAAAAATAATCGGAAAAAATCGGAAAAATAATCGGAAAAAATCGGGAAAAATCGGAAAAAAACGGAAAAAATCGGAAAATAAATTAGGAAAAAATCGGAAAAAAAATCGGGAAAAATCGGGAAAAATCGGAAAAAAATCGGAAAAATAATCGGAAAAAATCGGGAAAAATCGGAAAAAAATCGGAAAATAAATTCGGAAAAAATCGGAAAAAAAATCGGAAAAATAATCGGAAAAAATCGGGAAAAATCGGAAAAAAATCGGAAAATAAATTCGGAAAAAATCGGAAAAAAAATCGGAAAATAATCGGGAAAAATCGGAAAAAAACGGAAAAAATCGGAAAATAAATTCGGAAAAAATCGGAAAAAAAATCGGGAAAAATCGGGAAAAATCGGAAAAAAAATCGGAAAAAAAATCGGGAAAAATCGGGAAAAATCCGAAAAAAATCGGAAAATAAATTCGGAAAAAATCGGAAAAAATTGGGAAAAATCGGAAAAAAATCGGAAAATAAATTCGGAAAAAATCGGAAAAAAAATCGGAAAAAATCGGGAAAAATCAGGAAAAATCGGGAAAAATCGGAAAAAAATCGGAAAATAAATTCGGGAAAAATCAGAAAGAAAAATCGGAAAAATTGGGAAAAAATCGGAAAATAAATTCGGAAAAAATCGGAAAAATAATCGGAAAAAATCGGAAAAATAATCGGAAAAAATCGGGAAAAATCGGGAAAAATCGGAAAAAAATCGGAAAATAAATTCGGAAAAAATCGGAAAAATAATCGGAAAAAATCGGAAAAATAATCGGAAAAAATCGGGAAAAATCGGGAAAAATCGGAAAAAAATCGGAAAATAAATTCGGGAAAAATCGGAAAAAAAATCGGAAAAATTGGGAAAAAATCGGAAAATAAATTCGGAGAAAATCGGAAAAATAATCGGAAAAAATCGGGAAAAATCGGGAAAAATCGGAAAAAAATCGGAAAATAAATTCGGAAAAAATCGGAAAAAAAATCGGAAAAAAAATCGGGAAAAATCGGGAAAAATCGGAAAAAAATCGGAAAATATATTCGGAAAAAATCGGAAAAATAATCGGAAAAAATCGGAAAAATAATCGGAAAAAATCGGGAAAAATCGGGAAAAATCGGAAAAAAACGGAAAAAATCGGAAAATAAATTAGGAAAAAATCGGAAAAAAAATCGGGAAAAATCGGGAAAAATCGGAAAAAAATCGGAAAAATAATCGGAAAAAATCGGAAAAAAATCGGAAAATAAATTCGGAAAAAATCGGAAAAAAAATCGGAAAATAATCGGGAAAAATCGGAAAAAAACGGAAAAAATCGGAAAATAATATCGGAAAAAATCGGAAAAAAAATCGGGAAAAATCGGGAAAAATCGGAAAAAAAATCGGAAAAAAAATCGGGAAAAATCGGGAAAAATCCGAAAAAAATCGGAAAATAAATTCGGAAAAAATCGGAAAAAATTGGGAAAAATCGGGAAAAATCGGGAAAAATCGGAAAAAAATCGGAAAATAAATTCGGAAAAAATCGGAAAAAAAATCGGAAAAAATCGGGAAAAATCAGGAAAAATCGGGAAAAATCGGAAAAAAATCGGAAAATAAATTCGGGAAAAATCGGAAAGAAAAATCGGAAAAATTGGGAAAAAATCGGAAAATAAATTCGGAAAAAATCGGAAAAATAATCGGAAAAAATCGGAAAAATAATCGGAAAAAATCGGGAAAAATCGGGAAAAATCGGAAAAATAATCGGAAAAAATCGGAAAAATAATCGGAAAAAATCGGGAAAAATCGGGAAAAATCGGAAAATAAATTCGGAAAAAATCGGAAAAATAATCGGAAAAAATCGGAAAAATAATCGGAAAAAATCGGGAAAAATCGGGAAAAATCGGAAAAAAATCGGAAAATAAATTCGGAAAAAATCGGAAAAAAAATCGGAAAAAAAATCGGGAAAAATCGGAAAAAAATCGGAAAATATATTCGGAAAAAATCGGAAAAAAATCGGGAAAAATCGGAAAAAAATAGGAAAATATATTCGGAAAAAATCGGAAAAATAATCGGAAAAAATCGGAAAAATAATCGGAAAAAATCGGAAAAATAATCGGAAAAAATCGGAAAAATAATCGGAAAAAATCGGAAAAATAATCGGAAAAAATCGGGAAAAATCGGGAAAAATCCGAAAAAAATCGGAAAATAAATTCGGAAAAAATCGGAAAAAATTGGGAAAAATCGGGAAAAATCGGGAAAAATCGGAAAAAAATCGGAAAATAAATTCGGAAAAAATCGGAAAAAAAATCGGAAAAAATCGGGAAAAATCAGGAAAAATCGGGAAAAATCGGAAAAAAATCGGAAAATAAATTCGGGAAAAATCGGAAAGAAAAATCGGAAAAATTGGGAAAAAATCGGAAAATAAATTCGGAAAAAATCGGAAAAATAATCGGAAAAAATCGGAAAAATAATCGGAAAAAATCGGGAAAAATCGGAAAAAAATCGGAAAATAAATTCGGAAAAAATCGGAAAAATAATCGGAAAAAATCGGAAAAATAATCGGAAAAAATCGGGAAAAATCGGGAAAAATCGGAAAAAAATCGGAAAATAAATTCGGGAAAAATCGGAAAAAAAAATCGGAAAAATTGGGAAAAAATCGGAAAATAAATTCGGAAAAAATCGGAAAAATAATCGGAAAAAATCGGAAAAATAATCGGAAAAAATCGGGAAAAATCGGGAAAAATCGGAAAAAAATCGGAAAATAAATTCGGAAAAAATCGGAAAAAAAATCGGAAAAAAAATCGGGAAAAATCGGGAAAAATCGGAAAAAAATCGGAAAATATATTCGGAAAAAATCGGAAAAATAATCGGAAAAAATCGGAAAAATAATCGGAAAAAATCGGGAAAAATCGGGAAAAATCGGAAAAAAACCGAAAAAATCGGAAAATAAATTAGGAAAAAATCGGAAAAAAAATCGGGAAAAATCGGGAAAAATCGGAAAAAAATCGGAAAAATAATCGGAAAAAATCGGGAAAAATCGGGAAAAATCGGAAAAAAACGGAAAAAATCGGAAAATAAATTAGGAAAAAATCGGAAAAAAAATCGGGAAAAATCGGGAAAAATCGGAAAAAAATCGGAAAAATAATCGGAAAAAATCGGAAAAAAATCGGAAAATAAATTCGGAAAAAATCGGAAAAAAAATCGGAAAATAATCGGGAAAAATCGGAAAAAAACGGAAAAAATCGGAAAATAATTTCGGAAAAAATCGGAAAAAAAATCGGGAAAAATCGGGAAAAATCGGAAAAAAATCGGAAAAAAAATCGGGAAAAATCGGGAAAAATCCGAAAAAAATCGGAAAATAAAATCGGAAAAAATCGGAAAAAATAGGGGAAAATCGGGAAAAATCGGGAAAAATCGGAAAAAAATCGGAAAATAAATTCGGAAAAAATCGGAAAAAAAATCGGAAAAAATCGGGAAAAATCAGGAAAAATCGGGAAAAATCGGAAAAAAATCGGAAAATAAATTCGGGAAAAATCGGAAAGAAAAATCGGAAAAATTGGGAAAAAATCGGAAAATAAATTCGGAAAAAATCGGAAAAATAATCGGAAAAAATCGGAAAAATAATCGGAAAAAATCGGAAAAATCGGGAAAAATCGGAAAAAAATCGGAAAATAAATTCGGAAAAAATCGGAAAAAAAATCGGAAAAAAAATCGGGAAAAATCGGGAAAAATCGGAAAAAAATCGGAAAATATATTCGGAAAAAATCGGAAAAATAATCGGAAAAAATCGGAAAAATAATCGGAAAAAATCGGGAAAAATCGGGAAAAATCGGAAAAAAACGGAAAAAATCGGAAAATAAATTAGGAAAAAATCGGAAAAAAAATCGGGAAAAATCGGGAAAAATCGGAAAAAAATCGGAAAAATAATCGGAAAAAATCGGGAAAAATCGGAAAAAAATCGGAAAATAAATTCGGAAAAAATCGGAAAAAATTGGGAAAAATCGGGAAAAATCGGGAAAAATCGGAAAAAAATCGGAAAATAAATTCGGAAAAAATCGGAAAAAAAATCGGAAAAAATCGGGAAAAATCAGGAAAAATCGGGAAAAATCGGAAAAAAATCGGAAAATAAATTCGGGAAAAATCGGAAAGAAAAATCGGAAAAATTGGGAAAAAATCGGAAAATAAATTCGGAAAAAATCGGAAAAATAATCGGAAAAAATCGGAAAAATAATCGGAAAAAATCGGGAAAAATCGGGAAAAATCGGAAAAAAATCGGAAAATAAATTCGGAAAAAATCGGAAAAATAATCGGAAAAAATCGGAAAAATAATCGGAAAAAATCGGGAAAAATCGGGAAAAATCGGAAAAAAATCGGAAAATAAATTCGGAAAAAATCGGAAAAAAAATCGGAAAAAAAATCGGGAAAAATCGGAAAAAAATCGGAAAATATATTCGGAAAAAATCGGAAAAATAATCGGAAAAAATCGGAAAAATAATCGGAAAAAATCGGAAAAATAATCGGAAAAAATCGGAAAAATAATCGGAAAAAATCGGGAAAAATCCGGAAAAATTAAAAAAATCGGAAAATAAATTCGGAAAAAATCGAAAAAATTGGGAAAAATCGGAAAAATACGGGAAAAATCGGAAAAAAACCGGAAAATAAATTCAGGAAAAAACTGGAAAAAAAATCGGAAAAAATCAGAAAAATCAGGAAAAATCGGGAAAAATCGGGAAAAAAATCGGAAAATAAATTCGGGAAAAATCGGAAAAAAAAATCGGAAAAATTGGGAAAAAATCGGAAAATAAATTCGGAAAAAATCGGAAAAATAATCGGAAAAAATCGGAAAAATAATCGGAAAAAATCGGGAAAAATCGGGAAAAATCGGAAAAAAATCGGAAAATAAATTCGGAAAAAATCGGAAAAATAATCGGAAAAAATCGGAAAAATAATCGGAAAAAATCGGGAAAAATCGGGAAAAATCGGAAAAAAATCGGAAAATAAATTCGGGAAAAATCGGAAAAAAAAATCGGAAAAATTGGGAAAAAATCGGAAAATAAATTCGGAAAAAATCGGAAAAATAATCGGAAAAAATCGGAAAAATAATCGGAAAAAATCGGGAAAAATCGGGAAAAATCGGAAAAAAATCGGAAAATAAATTCGGAAAAAATCGGAAAAAAAATCGGAAAAAAAATCGGGAAAAATCGGGAAAAATCGGAAAAAAATCGGGAAAAATCGGGAAAAATCGGAAAATATATTCGGAAAAAATCGGAAAAATAATCGGAAAAAATCGGAAAAATAATCGGAAAAAATCGGGAAAAATCGGGAAAAATCGGAAAAAAACCGAAAAAATCGGAAAATAAATTAGGAAAAAATCGGAAAAAAAATCGGGAAAAATCGGGAAAAATCGGAAAAAAATCGGAAAAATAATCGGAAAAAATCGGGAAAAATCGGAAAAAAATCGGAAAATAAATTCGGAAAAAATCGGAAAAAAAATCGGAAAATAATCGGGAAAAATCGGAAAAAAACGGAAAAAAT
>NW_027258623.1:0-63491 GCF_045791955.1 Oncorhynchus clarkii lewisi
CACATTGTGACGGCCCTGAATTATTTTGAGCCGTCTCAGTGCTTCTCCTTCCAATAGGGTGCTTGCCCTTTAATTCCCAATTAAATAGCCAGCATCAGCTGCGCAAAAGTGGTTTTTGGGATGGAGACGTGACTGAGGATGTGTTCCCGAAGCTTCTCTATTCCGGTTGTTTTGTTGCTGTTAAACGTGTGTTTTGTAGCCTGAGAGTTTACCCAGGATCGGATCCACTCTTTGCGTCCGTGGACTACTCCTCTCTATTCTTCGTGGCCTTTCTCCGCTGGAGATCTGTTGGCGGATTGGATTGTCTGACTGACCGACTGACTACCACCTTTTTTGTATACGGTATTTCATTTGTTTTGATATGATGTGTACGGTGATGATTTATGTAGTTAGATGTAGTTGAGGAATTAGTAAGAGCAGATACGCTTTAAAGTTCTGTGGTAAAATGGTTATATTGATTGTATGATTTAATACTGGGTTTACGCTACACGGAATGAACGGACCAACATTGCGTGACAAAAGTCACTTGAGTTCACTGAACTCCTTTACCGGGCGGGACTCTTTTTAGGCCCGAGGTACAGGACATTTCTGGAGGAACCAGAACTCATTGTGTTATATTATTATGTGTGTGTAATCCATTGATGTTGCTAATACAACCCACGCAAAAGAATAGTTGTTTTTGAAGTTCTTTCAATGTTTTAAGGGTTTATGAAAAGTTGATTTCCCTTCTGACGTTTACATAAGTCCTTTGTATGGTGTAGACTTGACGGACCAGATGGGACTCATTCCCTCCCAAACTAAAAGGAGAGACCAATGTTTTCTCTGGTAGGCACAACCTACCTGGCACCCCTATAAAAAAAAATAACCTCAAGTCAAAACCGTTACATAAAAAATGGCACCCCAGATGGGACAGCTCAACATTGAGAACTAACCAAAGCAAATCTTTTGTGTGGAATTAAAACAATGGATTCACCCCAAGATAATGTGCTCATCCATTTCATACCTGTCAATGGGAATACACAGGGCCATTCTGACCATCAAGCTGACAACACAAATCATAATGGGAATGGAGATAATGGAGTTGATTTGGGCCAGAGCCCTGGGAATCTGAATGCTCGGTCTGGACCACAGGCCACAGGAGGTCTAACCAGTTACTCACTTATTGACATGGATCTGTGTGAAAGTACTGAGCCAGCCCTCCATCTGACACCCAACCTTCCTCCATTGTCTGGTTTATCTCCAGAGGTTGTAGTTTTACAACTTCAAGGTGACATCCTTGATATTCGTCGGACTCAACAACATCTCCAAACTCTTATCCACGATAAATTCAAATGTCTGAGGGAAGAGCAACAACAGAGTGCCATGGAATTCAGAAACTCACTGAGCACTCTAACCCACACGCTAACAGAGCTCAGTGAGAGTGGAAGACGGGAAATTACTGGTGCCATGGACAGGCAGTTTGACTACCAACGAAACCAACTCACTGCCACTCTCCAATGGCGCCTGCAACATCATCACACTGAGGTCCTCAAGGACGTTAATTCTGTTTTTTCTCCCATGGTTAACACTGTAGACCACTTGCAAACAGAGCTCTCTAATTGTGTTAAAATGTTGGATGACGTGTCTGTGGACATGGCCTCCATTAGGCACAACTCCTTACACAGAGTTTCTCTGGTGTCCACTTCTGTTCAGACCACTGAGGGCCAAGCTGGCACCTCTGAAGAGCCAAGACAAGGCCATGCTACAGCCACCCCTTGCAGGATGCAATCCACCATGCATCCTGGTGTTCATTTTCATTGTCCGATAACTCCCTTCCCCTCTACTTCCTCAATCCCTCCTAGCTCGTTTGTTCATGGTGATTTGAGTAGACGTCATGTGGGGGCGATGCCCATTAAATTGCAATTTCCCACCTTTGGGAAAAAAGATGACAGTCCTGATCCGCTAATGTACCTAGAAAGATGTCGTGACTTTCTTGCCCTCAATCCCCTGGCTGACGAAGAACTCCTTGCCACATTGAGGAATGTGTTGCATGGGACAGCTCGAGACTGGTGGGATGTGGCACGTCTCACCACTACCTCCTGGGCTGACTTTGAGGCCAAGTTTTCCTCTGCATTTCTGTCTGAGGACTACACAGATGAGTTGGCAGACAGAGTCAGGAATCGAGTACAAAGAGAGAAAGAGAGTATCCGTGACTTTGCATACGGTTACCACTCCCTGTGCAGAAGGTGGAAACCTGGCATTGAGGAGGAAGAGGTCATTAAATTGATTTTGAAGAACATCAACCCACTACTAGCCAGTCAACTCCGAGAACGAGTCACCACTGTCGATGGACTGGTTCGCTTGGGACAGCAGTTTGAGAGGGACAGAGAATGCCAACAGCAATATGACCAAAGAAAGAAACAGACACCCAAACAGTTACCCAAGACAGACCATCAACAACAGCCAGAGTCTCAAGCCATGACCCCTCTCATGTTCTGTTGGAGATGTAGCCAAAAGGGACATTCTTCAGATACATGTCCAAGACCGTATCAAGAAAACCCTTCCAGAAACCACAAATCACAACAGGCCAACACACCTAACTCTCTTCGCAGGAATGACCATCCTTCTCTGGGTGCTTTAACCAGAGCTGAAATCCCAAGAGTCACTGCCTACGCCCCCCCATCGACATCCCCTTCCTTTCAGTTCATACCGCACCACCTGGTGTTACCCCTGTCCATAGGCCCATGGACAGGAAGAGCCATCCTGGACACCGGGTCATCCTACACACTGCTCAATGAGAAACTGTGGAAGGAGGTTAAAGGTCCGCAATACAACTTGAAGCCGTGGACAGAAGGTCCACTCTATCTGGCGGATGGTGAGGCTAAACGACCCCTTGGATGGAGTGAGGTAGAGTTCCGCCTGTGTAACCGCTCCTATATGATTCCTTCGGTGATCCTACAAACCAAGAACCTTGCTTTTCCTGTCGTGTTGGGAATTGATTTCATGTACTTCAGTGGTGTCCAGATTGATATCGCACACAATTGCTACTGGTTTCCATACAATCCGAGCAAGAAGCATTTCTTCCAATCAGAAGCTACGAAGTTACATGATTGGGGTTCAAATGTGGCAGTCTTCTCTGCCGTTGCTCCGTTACCACTAACCCTTGATAATCCTTCTGACGATCTCCTTTTACAGGCTGTAAGAAGAGCTCAGCTGGAACATCCAGAGGAGTTAAGGCTGTTGGAACAGCTGCAGAATAATGCTGATGTATGTACTTCAAGGCTAGGACGCACCGGGCTCCTGAAGCACAAAATATTCCTTACACAGGAAATGCCGATCAAGCAAAAGCCATATCGTTTGTCCCCAGCGAAGCTAATCATCCAAAAGGGACTCATTAATGATATGTTAACACAAGATATAATAGAACGTTCCTCCTCTCCTTGGGCTGCTCCTGTTGTCCTCATCCCAAAAAAGACTGGTGGTCTTAGATTTTGTGTGGACTATAGGAAGACCAACAATGTTTCCCAGACTGATGCCTATCCTTTTCCTACCATCCACGAGATCCTGGAGTCATTGTCTGGCGCTGTTGTGTTCACTACCCTTGACCTCAATAGTGGTTATTGGCAAGTTGAGATGGACCAGGAAAGCAAGGACAAGACTGCTTTTGTCTGTGCTGAGGGCTTGTTTTCCTTTAAGGTGATGCCTTTTGGATTAAAGAATGCACCTGCCACTTTCCAAAGACTGATGGAGATTGCGTTAGGTGAGCTCAAAGGGAAGATCTGTTTCGTCTACCTGGACGATATAATTATCTACTCCCAGAACAGAGAACAACACTTTCAAGATCTTCAAGCAGTGTTGGACAAGCTAAGAGAAGCTGGTCTGACCGTGAATATGAAGAAGAGCAACTTCTGCCAAACTTCCCTGAAGTTCCTTGGCCATATTGTGTCTTTCGACGGCATTCATGTGGATCCTGAAAAGACCAAGGCGGTACAAGATTTTCCTGTGCCAACCACACTCAAGGCCCTTCAACGGTTCCTTGGGATGGCTGGATGGTACCATCGGTTTGTGTCGAACTTCTCCCAGGTGGCAGAACCCCTCAACGCGTTGAAGCGAAAAGGAGTGAAATTCCTATGGACGGCAGAGTGCCAGACATCCTTTGAAACCCTGAAACGACACCTCGTCACACCTCCCATTTTAGGTCATCCCAACTTTGATTCCCCTTTTGTTGTTTACACTGATGCAAGTGATGTTGGACTTGGTGCTGTCCTAGTCCAACAGACTGGACTTGGCACTGAAGAAGTGCTAGCGTTCGCCAGTCGGACATTGAATGGAGCAGAACGGAACTACTCCACAACCGAGCAAGAGTGCCTTGCAGTTGTCTGGGCTTTGGAAAAGTGGAGGTACTACCTGGAGGGAAGACACTTCACTGTGGTCACTGACCATTCCTCCCTTGTGTGGGTGTTCAAGACCAACAAACCAAGCACCAGACTCATAAGATGGGCTCTACGGTTGCAAGAGTTCACCTTTGCAGTAGAATACAGGAAAGGAAAATACAACACTGTTCCAGATGCCTTATCCAGGGCTCCTGCTTGTGATAACGGTGGCCCTCATTTTACATGTGCTACTGTCCTGTCAAGCAGTCGAGACTCGCCCAAAACAGACTTTCCCATCTCTGATGAGACCATATGGAAAGCCCAACAGGATGATCCAGAAGTACAGGCTTTGTACCAGACTATCCTGGAAGATGGAGAAAAGATGGTCAATCCTACCACAAAGCTGACCATCCTGGAAGACAAAGTCTACCGTGTTGTACAACTACCACACAGAACCCTCTACCAATTGTACATACCTGAAACTCTACGCCTACAACTGCTTCAACATTTCCATGAAGACCCATTAGCTGGTCATTTGGGCAGGTTCAAAACCTACAAGCGGTTGCAAGCGTTACTGTACTGGCCACATCTGAGCATGGATGTGAAGTCACACATCCGAAACTGTCAGGTTTGTCAAATGTACAAACCAGAAGGTAGAAAGCCTGCTGGCAAGTTGCAGCAAACGGTGGTTACCCGACCTTGGGAAATGCTAGGAGTGGATTTGATGGGTCCATTTCCTAGAAGCTCCAATCAGAATGTGTACATGCTTGTGTTTGTTGATTATTATTCAAAGTGGGTGGAACTCTTTTCCCTGCGTCAGGCCACAGCAAGGACCGTCTCTAACATCCTTACGAAAGAGATCCTGACTCGCTGGGGAGTGCCTGATTACATCCTGTCTGATCGAGGTTCCCAATTTGTCTCTGATCTCTTTGAGGAGACCTGCCAAAGATGGAACCTGAGACAGAAGTTGACCACGGCCTATCACCCACAGACCAATCTCACTGAGAGAGTAAATCGAACCTTGAAGACAATGATTGCTTCCTATGTAGGGACCCAGCACAAACACTGGGACAAGCACCTTCACGAGTTTCGATTTGCCCTGAATTCTGCTGTGCAAGAGTCCACTGGAGTCACACCTGCAGAGCTGAACCTAAGTCGTCCCCTCCGAGGACCCTTGGATATGGTGCTACAGCCCCAGCAGATTACTCCAGACGCTGCTTGCTATGACCAGGTAGTCCATCTCCATGACTTGAGAGCTCTTGTCTCAAAGAACATGACCCAGGCTCGACTCAAGCAGAAGAGAAATTATGATAAGAACAGACGAGACATGCAGTTTCAGCTTCGTGATCGGGTGTGGCTTCGCTCTCATCCTTACTCGAAAGCTGAACAATTCTTCTCTGCCAAGCTCGCTCCTAAATGGCAAGGACCATATAGGATTGTGGAGCAGATGGGCCCTTTGAACTACCGAGTGGTGAAAGAGGACACAGGTGAAGATATGCGCGTTGTCCATGTCTCACGCCTTAAGGCCTGTTACCCCTCGGCTGAGGAATTGGAGGCGATTGAGCGCCGCAAGATCTTGGATATCTTTGAAGAGGAAAGTGAGGAGACTTTTCTCGGATTCCCAGACCCAGAAGTCTCACACCTTAAGGCCTGTGACCCCTCAGCTGAGGAGCGTGAGCTCCAAAAAGTCATGAGAATTTTTGTAGAGGAAAGTGATGAGGAGACCTTTCTCGGTTACCCCGACCAAGATGTGCCTTCCAGGGCAATGGTCGGCTTTTTCCAGGGGAGGGGGTGTGTGACGGCCCTGAATTATTTTGAGCCGTCTCAGTGCTTCTCCTTCCAATAGGGTGCTTGCCCTTTAATTCCCAATTAAATAGCCAGCATCAGCTGCGCAAAAGTGGTTTTTGGGATGGAGACGTGACTGAGGATGTGTTCCCGAAGCTTCTCTATTCCGGTTGTTTTGTTGCTGTTAAACGTGTGTTTTGTAGCCTGAGAGTTTACCCAGGATCGGATCCACTCTTTGCGTCCGTGGACTACTCCTCTCTATTCTTCGTGGCCTTTCTCCGCTGGAGATCTGTTGGCGGATTGGATTGTCTGACTGACCGACTGACTACCACCTTTTTTGTATACGATATTTCATTTGTTTTGATATGATGTATACGGTGATGATTTATGTAGTTAGATGTAGTTGAGGAATTAGTAAGAGCAGATACGCTTTAAAGTTCTGTGGTAAAATGGTTATATTGATTGTATGATTTAATACTGGGTTTACGCTACACGGAATGAACGGACCAACATTGCGTGACAAAAGTCACTTGAGTTCACTGAACTCCTTTACCGGGCGGGACTCTTTTTAGGCCCGAGGTACAGGACATTTCTGGAGGAACCAGAACTCATTGTGTTATATTATTATGTGTGTGTAATCCATTGATGTTGCTAATACAACCCACGCAAAAGAATAGTTGTTTTTGAAGTTCTTTCAATGTTTTAAGGGTTTATGAAAAGTTGATTTCCCTTCTGACGTTTACATAAGTCCTTTGTATGGTGTAGACTTGACGGACCAGATGGGACTCATTCCCTCCCAAACTAAAAGGAGAGACCAATGTTTTCTCTGGTAGGCACAACCTACCTGGCACCCCTATAAAAAAAATAACCTCAAGTCAAAACCGTTACAACATTCATGAAAATAATCATGGCCTCTAAACCTTCCAATTGTATACTAGACCCTATTCCAACTAAACAAGTGAAAGAGCAACTTCCTGTGCCTGGCCCTCCTATGTTGAACATAATAAATGGCTCCCTATCCACCGGATGTGTACAAAATTAACAAAAAATTGCAGTAATTAAGCCTCTCTTGAAAAGCCTAAACTTGGCCCAGAAAATGTCAAATCTATCGGCACATATCGAATCTCCCATTCCTCTCATTCTTTTCTGAAAAAGCTGTTGCGCAGCAACTCACTTGAAAATAAAAGAGAGCCGCACACTCTAAGAACTCAGATGCAAAAATTGAATTACCAACGTTTCGACAGCCAAGCTGTCTTCGTCAGAGTATAATCACAAACACTGCGGGATGACTCGTTTATGTAGTGTCAAAAGACACAGGTGTCTGTAATCATGGCCAAGAGTGGCCTAATATCATTGGTTAATTATCAAACATTAAAATGTCATACAAAGAACAGCATACAAACAACAAATGGATAGCAAACGATCATAGATTCATTTGACTACAAAAGCTTACAAACAATTACAATGGCAGTCACAATAATCACAAGAATGGCTTCAGATCAAAGTCTACGTTGAGACCGAAGGGCGCAAGGGTCTTTAAGTTAAATATCCAGGCAGCCTCTCATTTTAACAATAAATTATCAAGGTCACCCCCTCTCCTAGGGAGGGTGACATGTTCGATGCCAATATAACGCAGAGACAAAATCGAGTGGCCTGCCTCCAAGAAATTGGCCACAACTGGGTAAGTCAAGTTTTTACACCTAATGGTGCTACGATGCTCTGAGATACGTACTTTTAATTTGCGCTTTGTTTAACCTACATCATTTTTACCACAAGGACAAGTTATAAGATAAATAACTATCTTAGCATGTAATAACACCTTTGATTGGGATCGATTTCCCTGTTTGTGGGTGTTTGAAGGATCTACATTTATAGGTGCCATTGCATTGAGCACAGCCATTACATTTGAAATTTCCATCCAGTAGGGGCGCAAATAGACTCACTGCCTTCCTGAAGATAAATAATGTATACATAATGCTTCAGTCTGGTCTTAGCCCCCATCATAGCACTGAGACTGCACTTGTGAAGGTGGTAAATTACAGTTTAATGGAGTCAGACCAAGATTCTGCATCTGTCCTCGTGCTCCTAGACCTTAGTGCTGCTTTTGACACCATCAATCATCACATTATTTTGGAGAGATTAGAAACCCTAATTGGTCTACACAGACAAGTTCTTGCCTGGTTTCGATCTTAACTTTCAGAAAGATATCAGTTCGTCTCTGTGGATGGTTTGTCCTCTGACAAATCAATTGTACGTTTTGGCGTTCCTCAAGGTTCCGTTTTAGGACCACTATTGTTTTCACTATATATTCTACCTCTTAGTAATGTCAATCGGAAACACAATGTCAACTTTCACTGCTATGCGGATGACACACAGCTGTACATTTCGACGAAACATGGTCAAGCCCCAAAATTGCCTACCCTGTAAGCCTATGTTTCAAAGTGGGTGTTTCAGACATAAGGAAGTGGATGGTGGCAAATGTTTAACTTTTAAATTCTGACAAAACAGAGATGCTAGTTCTAGGTCCCAAGAAACAAAGAGATCTGCTGTTTAATCTGCACAATTAATATTGATGGTCGTACAGTCGTCTCAAAAAAAACTGTGAAGGACCTCAGCGTTACTCTGGACCCTGATCCCTCTTTTGACAAACTTAGAATATTTCAAGGACATCTTCATAACATTGCAAAAATTAGAAACGTTTTGTCCAAAAATTATGCAGAAAAACTAATCCATGCTTTTGGCACTTCTAGATTACACTACTGCAATGCTTTACTCTCTGGCTACCAGGATAAAGCACTGAATATACTTCAGTCAGTGCTAAACATGGCTACTAGAATCTTGACAAAAACCATATATTTTTTTATCATATTACTCCAGTGATAGCCTCTCTAAGTTGGCTTCCTGTTAAGGCTAGGGCTGATTTCAAGGTTTTACTGCTAAACTACAAACCATTATCTGGGCTTGCTCCTACCTTTCTCTCCAATTTCGTTCTGCCGTACATACCTACACGTACGCTACGGTCACAAGACGCAGGCCTCCTTATTGTCCCTAGAATGTCTAAGCAAACAGCTGGAGGCAGGGCCTTCTCCTATAGAGCTACATTTTTATGGAATGGTCTGCCTATCCATGTGAGAGATGCAGACTCGGTCTCAACCTTTAAGTCTTTACTGATGACTCATCTCTTCAGTGGGTCCTATGATATAGTGTAGTCTGGCCCAGGAGTGTGAAGGTCAACGGCAAGGCACTGGAGCTACGAACTGCCCTTGCTGTCTCTGCCTGGACGGCTCCCCTCTCTCCTCTGGGATTCTCTGCTGATTCTCTGCTTCTGACCCTGTTACGGGGGCTGAGTCACTGGCTTACTGGTGCTCTTCCATTTTGTCCCTAGGTGGGGTGCTTCACTTGAGTGGGTTGAGTCACAGACGTGATCTTCCTGTCCGGTTTTGCGCCCCCCTCAGGCTCGTACGGTGGAGGAGATCTTTGTGGGCTATACTTACCCTTGTCTCAGGGTTGTAAGTTGGTGGTCTGTTGATATCCCTCTAGTGGTGTGGGGGTTGTGCGTTGGCAAAGTGGGTGGGGTTATATCCTGCCTGGTTGGCCCTGTCTGGGGTTATTGTTGAATGGGCCACAGTGTCCCCTGACCTACCCTTGTCTCAGTCTCCA
Source organism: Oncorhynchus clarkii lewisi (assembly GCF_045791955.1). Lineage (NCBI taxonomy): Eukaryota > Metazoa > Chordata > Actinopteri > Salmoniformes > Salmonidae > Oncorhynchus > Oncorhynchus clarkii. The sequence goes on from NW_027258623.1 coordinate 9,798, forward strand.
GTATCTATGCTGAAAAAGTATATGTGCTGGGGTGCTAGGGTCAGTCTTATATCTGGCGTTTTTCTCCTGTCTTATCTGGTGTCCTGTGTGAATTTAAGTATGCTCTCTCTAATTCTCTCTCTCCCTCCCCCCCTGGAGGACCGGAGCCCTAGGATCATGCCTCAGGACCTGACCTGACCTGGCCAGGACATGCCTGGCCTGATGACTCCTGGCTGTCCCCAGTCCACCTGGTTGTGCTGCTGCTCCTTTGCTAGCTGGGGTTTTAGGGTTTTAGGCTGGGTTTCTGTATAGCACATTGTGACATCAGTTGATGTAAGAAGGGCTTTATAAATAAATACATTTGATTGATTGGTTGTTATTACATTACCTGGAATCCTAATGAGAACGTTTGGGGAATGTTCTGTGGTGGTTATTACATGTGTTGTGCACAACTTTTTAGCGAACATTGGGAGAACATTCCATGGGTATTTAATTAGAAAAAAATGATGAAGATTTTTTTTTAAATATATATATATAATAACATTCTTTGATTAAACCCTAACTGAAACTTAATGGGACTGTAATATTCTGGGAATGTTCCAAGTGTGCTATGGTCCCATAAATTGTAATCAATATTCCATTATCTTCAGTATTTATTTATTTCTTAGTCAGTAAATTGTATTTCAGATCAAGGTACCGAATTACAATATATTACAAGCATGATACTGAAAAGGTAAAAACTGATCCAGTAAAAAATGGAGGCAGGCATCAACCTAGTGGCGTTGCATGTTTATTCAAAGACTCAATCATGGACACTCTTACGGACAGTTGTAGTTGCTTCGCGTGATGTATTGTTGTCTCTACCTTCTTGCCCTTTGTGCTGTTGTCTGTGCCCAATAATGTTTGTACCATGTTTTGTGCTGCTACCATGTGCTGCTGCTATGTTGTGTTGCTACCATCTTGTTGTCATGTTGTGTTAATATCATGATGTGTTGTCATGTGTTACTGCCATACTATGTTGTTGTCTTAGGTCTCTCTTTATGTAGTGTTGTTGTCTTAGGTCTCTCTTTATGTAGTGTTGTTGTCTTAGGTCTCTCTTTATGTAGTGCTGTTGTCTTAGGTCTCTCTTTATGTAGTGCTGTTGTCTTAGGTCTCTCTTTATGTAGTGCTGTTGTCTTAGGTCTCTCTTTATGTAGTGTTGTTGTCTTAGGTCTCTCTTTATGTAGTGCTGTTGTCTTAGGTCTCTCTTTATGTAGTGCTGTTGTCTTAGGTCTCTCTTTATGTAGTGCTGTTGTGCCTCTCTTGTCGTGATGTGTGTTTTGTTCTATATTTTTCTTCTTAATCCCAGGCCCCTGTCCCCGTAGGAGGCCATTTGCCTTTTGGTAGGCCACCACTGTAAATAATAATTTGTTCTTAACTGACTTGACTAGTTAAATAAAGGTTGAATAAATAAACATGTTACCATTGAAAGCGATTGTGGGTTATGCCAGCACTAGTTGGTGTTACTGCACTAAGATACATTTTCCAGCTGCTGTTGTTTAGCAATTATTTTCAATTAAGACACAATGTCCACAAGAAGGTACTTGCATATGTAGCTTATGTAAGACTGAGTGAGTGAGTGAGTGAGTGAGTGAGTGAGTGAGTGAGTGAGTGAGTGAGTGAGTGAGTGAGTGAGAGAGAAAGGGGGAAGACAAATAGAGATGGAATGAGTGAGAAGGGGGGGGAGAAAGTGAGAGAGGGGAAAAAGAGGGAGACAGAGAGAAAAAGAGAGAAAGCTTGGCATCTCTCTCTCTCTCTCTCTCTCTCTCTCTCTTTCTCACACAGATTTCAGCTGCTGAACACTGACCATAAAACCTCAGTCGGATAATTGAAGCACTAAACGCCTATATTTTTTGCTTAATTAATTTAATGAGAGGGCGAGGTAGTAAAAATGTGAAATTAAACCGCCCCGCATCACAGGAAACGGTGTCGGGATAAAATAAATAAAACGAAGAAGAGACAAAATGCAATGAATCCCTCAACAGTGTTCTTCTGGCTGTATCAATATTCTATTAATACTCACAGCATGCCAGAGGTCTTGGCTGGTACGCCAGTCAACGCTGAGTGGATCTGACAGGCTTGCAGAAAGACGCAAAAGCCAAGGACATAAAATTCATCCTGACAGCAACCTTGGAGATCATCCCGGGCCAAAGTCTGCTGCGGTGCTAAATCAAAGAAATAAACTCAAAAGAACAGAATGGAGTCGACTCGTGTCATTATTATGACAAGCTGCTATATTTGCAGTGCTGTATGTGGCTGGGCCAGTACAGAGTGCCTGGCTGGCTGGGCCAGTATGAGCAACTGGCCCTGAAAGCCTATGTGGCATCAATAAGAGTAATTTATTCTATCAAGATTGACTACAAAGTGTAAATAGGATCATTTTGGTCTTAATGTCAGTCTAGTCCAAACTGAGTTTTGTGAGACTTGTGGTCGTGACAGAATCACAACGTAAGTGAAGGTTGTGTTTGTCTCAATCCTGCCCGCAGCTGCAATTCATAATGCAGCTGCATGCGTCCAATCGTAATGCCCATGGCAAATGTGGTTTCACTTTGGATATCCTTATGTGACTAGTTTGGGGATCATCAGTAAACTACACAATGTACAAGGGACAATATGTTAAAATGACTTTAAAACCTCAAACCAACTATAAATTGTTGAAATTCATATGCAAACATTGAAAGCAACAGGGGAAACTATTCAAAAATGTACATGCCTTCCTAAAACTGGTTATAACTCCAGTTCTGTTTGTGATATTAAGATTCTAACAATTGCAGTGTGTTATGTAGACGTATTTGGGACAAGTCAAGAACGGAGGGGGGCATGACTTTAAAAATGGTGGAGTAATAAAAAAATGAACGAATTTACACTACCGGTCAAAAGTTTTAGAACACCTACTCGTACAAGGGTTTTTCTTTATTTGTATTATTTTCTACATTGTAAAATAGTAATGAAGACATCAAAACTATGAAATAACACACATGGAATCATATAGTAATCAAAAAAGTGTTAAACAAATGAAACCTTTTATATTTGGGATTCTTCAAACAGCCGCCCTTTGCCTTGATGGTGGCAGGGGCGGCATGTAGCCTTGTGGTTAGAGCATTGGGCCAGTCACCGAAAGGTTGCTAGATCGAATCCCTGAGCTGACAAGGTAAATAAAACTGTCATTCTGCCACTGCCAGTTAACCCACTGTTCCTAGGCCATCATTGTAAATAAGAATTTGTTCTTAACTGACTTGCCTGGTTAAATAAAATGACAGCTTTGCACACTCTTGGCATTCTCTCAACCAGCTTTATATGGAATGCTTTTCTGACAGTCTTGAAGGAGTTCCCACATATGCTGAGCACTTGTTGGCTGCTTTTCCTTCACTCTGAGGTCTGACTCATCCCAAACCAGCTCAATTTGGTTGAGGTCAGGGGATTGTGGAGGTCGGGGGATTGTGGAGGCCAGGTCATATGATGTAACACTCCATCACCTCTCCTTCTTGGTCAAATAGCCCTTACACAGCCTGGAGTTGTGTTGGGTCTTTGTCCTGTTGAAAAACAAATGACAGTCCCACTAAGCGCAAACCAGATGGAATAGCGTATCACTGCAGAAAGCTGTGGTAGCCATGCTGGTTAAGTATGCCTTGATTTCGAAATAAATTCCAGACAGTTTCACCAGCACCCCCACACCATAACACCTCCCCCACCATGCTTTACAGTGGGAAAAACACATGCAGAGATCATCCGTTCACCCACATCGCGTCTCACAAAGACACTGCGGTTGGAATCAAAAATGTCTAATTTGGACTCCAGACCAAAGGACATATTTCCACTGGTCTAATGTCCATTGCTCGTATTTCTTGGTCCAACAAAGTCTCTTCTTCTTATTGGTGTCCTTTAGTAGGGGTTTATTTGCAGCAATTCGACCATGAAGGCCTGATTCACAGTCTCCTCTGAACAGTTGATGTTGAGATGTGTCTGTTAGTTGAACTCTGTGAAGCATTTATTTTGGCTGCAATTTCTGAGGCTGGTAACACTAATGAACTTATTCTCTGCAGTAGAGGCAACTCTGGGTCTTCCATTCCTGTGGCAGTCCTCATGAGAGTCAGTTTCATCATTGCACTTGATGGTTTTTGCAACTGCACTTGAAGAAGCTTTCATAGTTCTTTAAATGTTACGTATTGACTGAACTTCATGTCTTAAAGTAATGATGGACTGTCATTTCTCTTTGCTAATTTGAGCTGTTCTTGACATAATATGCCATAATATGGACTTGGTCTTTTACCAAATATGGCTATATTCTGCATACCACCCCTATCATACCACCCCTGCATACCACCCCTAACTGATTGTCTCAAATGCAATAAATTACACAAATTAACTTTTAATTAGCACACCTGTTATTTGAAATGTATTCCAGGTAACTACCTCATGAAGCTGGTTGAGAAAATGCCAAGAGTGTGCAAAGTTGTCATCAAGGCAAGGGTTACCATTTGAAGAATCTCAAAAAGATATTTTGATTTGTTTAACACTTTTTTGGTTACTACATGATTCCATATGTGTTATTTCATAGTTTTAATGTCTTCACTATTATTCTACAATGAAGAACACAGTTCAAATAAAGACCCTTGAATGAGCGTTGTGTTCTACAACTTTTGACCGGTATTGTATATATTTTTCATTACTGAGCAAAATGACTGCTTTAACCCGTTCTATTGTTCATGAGAAAACTAAATGAAAATATTGTCTCATTTACAGTGTGTAAATTTATTGACGGTCTCTAACTAGCCCTGGAGAATCAAACCCACTTTTCCACGATCACCCATCAGCCACCTCAAGCTAATTGGCATAATCATTTTCCTAACTCTTCCCACCTGTGAACACACACGAGACACCCACATCAAACCACACCTCAAAACCAACTCACGTTTGAGTTCAGTCATGGCCGCTAGCATTTTATAAACCAAATCTATAACTACAAAGTGCAGTTGTCTTTTAACTCTCGTTAAACAGAACCATTTAACCCTATTTTAAACACTACCAGCGATACTGTGATAGATGCATGATGACAGCGTTACATACAATTCAACATGTATGACGTTTGTTGTATGGATTGAGATTTAAACACTGACCCGATGCCAAGATGTTTGAATTACTGATTACAACCACAACCCAAGAAATAAAACAGGAGTTTATGGCACTATCCGTTTAGCCTGAAGCTAGGTTTCTGCAGGCTTTATATTTCTCAAAGGAAAGGTTGGCAACACCTTATCACTGTTGTTTCAATTGGAATAGTATACATTACTGACAGAGGACAGGGTTGAGATATTGTGAAATTATTTGGCAGTTTTACATGTAACCATACAGCAGTCAGAAACGCTACAGTTCAATTTAAACACATTCAGTGTCATTCTAAGATATATGTCATAACAAGACGTTGAATTTCATTTAATTTCAAATTACGATTGGACTGATCCCTCTTCGTTTTGTCATCTCCCTCTTACACCTCTCTCAGTGCATAGACATATGGACTTCTGACATAGCATGTTAAACAATAGGCTCCTGTGTATAGCCTATGACCTTGCTGTCTTGACCAATGACCTATTTACCATTCCAGCTCTCGCTGTTGAGTTGACTGGTGACACATTCACATCTCAGAGAGACGGAACCAATGTACACATGTTGACGTTATCCCCATCCCTACGCCTCTGTGTGTGTCCACTCTGAGCACATGTGAGCAGGTGACAGCGTCTGTGGAAGTGTGAGTGTATGTTTACCTGGGAGTGTGTTCACCATCATCTCTCAAATGTCAATCAAAGGGACTAGGATTGTATTGGGGGAAGGAGGGGTGAGGTTTGGTTGGGGTAATGGTGGAGGGGGCGATTATTAGAATTTGTTTTGTGTGTGGGGTGGTGGGGAGGTTGGTAATACCCCATTTTCCTCACAGGGCACAGCCAGGTCACACCTGTCGCTGACTGGCCTCGCCCACCCACCAATCCAGACTCAGCAAAACCTTCCAGAGCACCAACGAAGTAGTCAGCACAAAAAAAGGAGGGAATCAGCATATGTCCACTCGCAGGACAACACCTCCAAAGACAACTGTCCGATGGAAGCGGATTGGTTCTCTCTCTTTTCTCTGCTTTGTGTTGTCAGAGAAGGGAAGATGGATCAGAAAAGGCGGAGTTGTATTTTTTGGGCCAGTTTGTCCCCAGGGAACCTGCTCTGGCTCCATAAGGGCTGTGACATGAAAGGCTTGATGCCAAAATATCTGGGGGCCTGAAATTCCCAGATAATTAATTTCATGTGGTGTACTATAAACATCATCACTCTGGCTCGGTTGGTTTGTTTGTTGTTTTGTTGTTTCTATATTCCACGTCACTTGCTGTGATTGCTGATCCATCCCCCGCTAATCAACGTAAATAGCATTACAATTACCAAGCGAGTCGAACATCCATCTATCTATCACTGTTGGCTATCTATCACTGTTTTAGTCTGCAATATTCCCCAATTAAAGCGTTATTGTACCCTACTTCATCAACAGGGCTAAAGTAATCAAGATTAATCTCAGTTAGGCTGACACGTGCTCTTTGCTTAGGAACACACAATACAATTGCTTAAGGCAAGCATCATTAGGAAACGCAATAAAATTAGGCAAACTGATTATATTTCCAAACTCAGTGGCAAAATAAAACACAATTTGGCGGCCGCCAATTAAGGCAGTTGTACTTGTTGAATGTCGGCCATTATGTTGTATTGTTGTAATGCTCGGGCACACTTTGGTAAGGGGATGGGTAGTGAGTGGGGGAGCAGCCTGTAGCAACCGTATAGGGCTCCCAGACAGCTATTGACACTAAATTACACCTAGCCAAGGGGAACACCAGCCATTTTGGGCTCTGTTGTCAGTAGGAATCTAATAAGGGTTAAATGTTTTGAAATCTGTCTTTTGAATTGGGAGGAAAACATTTATTCTGGAAGGCAATGTATCATTTAATTACAGTTCAAATGGGATATAGTACTGTATGTGTTGTATACTGTATGTGTGTGTGTGTCTGTGTGTGTGCGTGCTTGCGTGTGTGCGTGTGTGTCTGCCTACCATAGCTAGCACCAAGGTTTTCCAGGACAATCTATTTATTGTCATTCACGACCAGTCTGAACAATAGTCTGAAACACACACTGTGATTTGCCGGTTAGCATTTCAAATGCTTATTAATCTTGCCTTGAGGACACTTCCTCCTCCTTAAATTGGAAAATGAATGAAAAATACATGGAAATATGAAAATTCCTTATCTTATCACTATGTGGAAGTCATTTTATGTGATCCCTCCCTGAAATAGCTGTGACATTCTGAGAATATATTTGGAATATTCATTGATGTAGAATTGACTTACGGTAATACTGGATGCATTCCTGACGCCTGTCCCCAGACTGTGTATTTGTAAACCAACATCATGACAGGTTCTGAATCTAATTTCCTGTGTCACACACAGCAAATAGAGGCTAAGCTGAAACACTGCGTCTCACAAAGCAGATACAGACTAAACTGTAACACTGTGTCTCACACAGCAGATACAGACTAAACTGAGACACTGTGTCTCACAAAGCAGATACAGATTAAACTGAAACACTGTGTCTCACACAGCAGATACAGGCTAAACTGAAACACTGTGTCTCACACAGAGGATGAAGGCTAAACTGAAACACTGTGTCTCACACAGCAGATACAGGCTAAACTGAAACACTGTGTCTCACACAGAGGATGAAGGGTAAACTGAAACACTGTGTCTCACACAGCGGATACAGGCTAAACTGAAACACTGTGTCTCACACAGCAGACACAGGCTGAACTGAAATTACAGACATGATAGGTAGGCAGACTAGAGGTATGTCGGTGGATGCCAATGTCCCTGAGGTATGTGTGTGTGCGTGTGTGTGTTCCTTATCCTCCAGCTCGCCGCCTTGGCTTTCCATGGCTTTAGAATTCTAAGAGAGACAGAGAGAGAAGTATATTTTAGTTTGAGGTGGCCCTGTGCAGGCAATGTCCCAAAGAGAACCTCAGTAAGGCCTGACCCCAGATCAGATCAGTCCCTCATTAAGGATGTCATACCCTTTCAGGTGACAGGGGGGACCATTCAAAGAGCAGAATGATACTGTATACTGTATGTTTTCTATACCCAGATTCCTGGGTTTATGCATAAACAAAACTGTTATTGACTGTTATTTTATTAATCCACGTTTGAATGTGACATGTCACAACTGAAATGTGTGTTTATAATACTAGTATAAATTATATTATATTAAGAAGATACGAAGGCCTATGGGTAACAACACACTACTGGACCAATTCAGATGATGCACAAATGCCACTATATGATACTCACAGTTCTGAAAACAATCAATGGTGCTCATAAAATGTATAAACCCTTTTGATGCATAATGACCTTTTGAATTCTGATTAACCTTGTCCTAATGACCACGCTGACCTGTGCAATGGCTTCATGAATTATAAATGTGATTGATTATCATAGTCCGTTCATTTAGGAGTACCATCCCCATATTTCATCATTTTTTCTCCTCAATTTTCTCTCCCAAGCGAGTAGATTCCGTAGACATTATACTTCTAAAGCGTTTTGGTTATCAAATACAATTTGTCCTTCCCCCATGCCTCACGCCTCCTTTCATCGTTTTTACGTATTTCTTATACCTCCAGTGTTGTATTCTTAGACCTCCAGTGTTGTATTCTTAGACCTCCAGTGTTGTATTCTTAGACCTCCAGTGTTGTATTCTTAGACCTCCAGTGTTGTATTCTTAAACCTCCAGTGTTGTATTCTTAAACCTCCAGTTTGGGGGATGGGAGCACAGAGAAATAGTGGTTGATGGCCTAATTCCAAGACCAGAATAAAGCCATTTTCTAAGTCTGTTGATTCTCAATTTATTCGCTAATAGAAACATTTATCCCAAAAAATCTTGTTATTTGCCAAAGCAAAAATTGCATTTTTAAACCTTCATTAGGGCTGCCATGCATACATAATCCAATTGAGTAAATACAGTGTACGAATGAGAAAATGTAATCTCTGTCCTTCCTTCCCCTGGTAAAGTGGAAGTTGAAGGAGCTGATAGTGGCTCACTTGCCTTCCTACATAGGAGACAGTTTAGGACTAAGAGGAAAAGACTTGTGGAATAGCTTCTGAATTCCTGTTTGTTCTGTCCTAGTTTAAATCAGACATATTCCCTACGTGTGATTTTTCTTTCTCATTATGAGAACCATGAGGGAACCATTTTGCCTGGTCATCTTCTTTGTGAGCAGTACAGTACAGCAGCACAGTAGCAGAGAGAGAAACGTGAATAAAAGCCTTTTGTTGCCTGCCTGGGCAAGAGGTATGATGTTGTACTGTTGTTCGTCTAGGTTTTTGCCTGTATCAAACAGGAGTCATGTCTTGTTACCTGGCAACCATCCCACTAGCCCCAGTCTCGGTGTTCCAGCAGAAAGACAGCTTTAATCACCTAGCAAATTTCCAGCGCAAGAAACAGACAAGGGCTCTCTGCTTAATCTTGTTAGCATGATGAGGCCGTTTTCAGATAGCACCGCAAATCAAATCATCCCAAAGACTTTTGAGCTGGGGGTTTTCGGCAGGGTTGGCGGGGTTGGCGGTGATTGCGGTGATGTGTGTACGTGTGCATTTAAAGGGAATATGTACAGTCAGGTCCCAAATGATTAGATCCCTTGATAAACATGAACTAAAAAGACTATAAAATATTATTATTTTATACCAGTACAATTGCTCAGAGAAAGAGATTTTGTTTAACAAGTCATGTTTATTTTTCTTGAAAAGATAGGCGACCAAAGTATTGGCACCCCTGTTTTCAATACCTTTCAATACCTCACCTTGTGAGGATAACAGCACTGAGCCTTTTTCTAAAATGGTAAAACACATAAGGAGGGATCTTAGACCTACGATCATACAGAATCTTTCCTGATCCTTGATGTCCTTGTTCTGCACTCTTCAATTCAAACAGCAGGTTTTCAATGGGGTTCAAGTCCAGAGACTAAGATGGGCATTACAAAATGTTGATCACCATTTATTTGGGGGGTTTTGATGTGCGCTTGGAGTTATTGTCTTGCTGGAAGATTCACTTGTGGCCACGTTTCAGCCTCCTGGCAGAGGCAAACAGGTTTTTGGCAAAAAATGTTCATGATGCCGTTGACCTTAACAAAGGCCACAGGACCAGTGGAAGAAAAACAGTCTCAGAACATCAAAGATCCACAACCATATTTTACAGTAGGTATGGGGTTATTTTCTGCTTATGCATACTTATTTTGACACAAAACCAACCCCTAGTGTGCATGGCCAAAGTACTCTAATTTCATGTCATCTGAACATAGCACTGGTTCCAATCCAAGTGCCAATGCCGTTGAGCAAACTCTAAGCATTTACATTGTTGGATGACAGGAGAATAGAGCTCTTTCTCCACGCACACCAGTGGTGGGTTTTGCATCAAAAGAAGAATGCAGAAAAGAACCCGGTACACTCTTCCTGGGGGCCTTGTTAAGGTCAACGGCATCATGAACTTTACCCAGTACCAGGACATTTTGAACCTGTTTGCCTCTGCCAGGAGACAGCAACTTGGATGCAAGTGGATCTTCCAGCAAGCCTAACCCCAAGCTTGTAATTCTAATGACCATATTCAACTGATATCGCTAGATTTGTTTTCTTCTTTTGTTTTACTCTCCGAAAGTACTCCCCTTCCCCGACCCCCTCACACATTGCTCTAAGCACCACTTCCCACCTCCCCTCTTTGGACATGAGCTCACCAGAAGACTCCCCACTCTGTGCCCAGGAGAACTATGCAAAACCTGTACAAAACATAAATATTGTACTTTGATGGCCTCAGTTACTGTATCTACTGGAGCGCTGATCCAGAACCTGTGGAAACACGGTATCAAGGAGTCGAGGAGACAGGAAGGATAAGAAGTGGGCATCTATCTAATCTGATGGTTAATTCACCTCACCCAGTCAGCCCATTTACACCTTAATAGATCTGTCTTAAACGGAAGTACAGTGTATGAGACAAATGAGAACGAGACACTCCCATGGGTGAAATCCAAATCCAACCGAGAAACACAGCAAGTACTTTGTACAGTAACTTGAATTTTGATCTATATTATTATAATTGTTTTTATTTTATTTAATCTTTATTTAACCAGGTAGGCCAGTTGAGAACAAGATCTCATTTACAACTGCGACCTGGCCAAGATAAACCAAAGCAGTGCAACAAAAAACCACAACGTGGGATTGTCACGCCCTGACCTTATTAGAGAGCCTTTTTTTTATTCTCTATTTGGTTAGGTCAGGGTGTGACTTGGATGGGCAAATCTATGTGTTCTATTTCTTTGTTGGCTGGGTATGGTTCCCAATCAGAGGCAGCTGTCTATCGTTGTCTCTGATTGGGGATCATACTTAGGCAGCCCTTTTTCCCACCTTCTGTTGTGGGATCTTGATTTTGTATAGGTGCTGGGTAGCCTGCAGAACTTTACATCCGTTTTGAATTTTGGTTGTTTTTTGGTGTCATTTAAAATAAATAAAAAATGTACGCGTGCCACACTGCACCTTGGTCCAATTCATCAAACGAGTGTAACAGGGATAACCAAATATACAGTCAAATAACACAATAAAACATCTATATACAGTGTGTGCAAATGTAGTCAGATTAGGTAGGTAAGGCAATAAATAGGCCATACTGGCTAAATAAATACAATTTAGCATTAACACTGGAGTAATAGATGTGCAGATGATGATGTGCAAGTAGAGATACTGGGGTGCAAAAGAGAAAAAATAAATGACAATATTGATTTTTATTTTTATTTCACTTTTATTTAACCATGTAGTCCAGTTAAGAAGAAGTTCTCATTTACAACTGCGACCTGGCCAAGATAAAGCAAATCAGTGTGACAAAAAACAATAACACAGAGTTACACATAAACAAAGTACAGTCAATAACTATAGAACAATCTGTATACAGTGTGTGCAAATGAAGTAAGTAGGTAAGGCAATAAATAGGCCAATAGTAGCGAAGTAATTACAATTTAGCAAATTAACACTGGAGTAAAATATGTGCAGATGATGATATAAAAGTAGAAATGCTGGTGTGCAAAAGAGCAACAAAAAGTAAATAAAAACAATATGGGGATGAGGTAGGTAGTTGGATGGGCTGTTTACAGATGGGCTGTGTACAGCTGCAGCGATCGGTAAGCTGCTCAGATAGCTGATGCTTAAAGTTAGTGTCCAACTTCAGCGATTTTTGCAATTCGTTCCAGTCATTGGCAGCAAACACCTGGAAGGACAGGCGGCCAAATGAGGTGTTGGCTTTCGGGATGACCAGTGTGATATACCTGCTGGAATGCGTGGTACAGATGGGTGGTGTTATGGTGACCAGTGAGCTGAGATAAGGTGGAGCTTTACCTAGCTAAGACTTATAGATGACCTGGAGCCAGTGGGTCGGGCGACGAATATGTAGCAAGGGCCAGCCGACGAGAGCATACAGGTCGCAATGGTGGGTGGTATACAGGGCTTTGGTGACAAAACGGATGGCACTGTGATAGACTGCATCCAGTTTTCTGAGTAGAGTGTTGAAGGCTATTTTGTAAATGACATCGCCGAAGTCGAGGATCGGTAGGGTTGTCAGTTTTACGAGGGTATGTTTGGCAGCGTGAGTGAAAGATGCTTGATATGAGTCTGGAAGGAGAGTTTACAGTCTAGCCAGACACCTAGGTATTTGTAGTTGTCCACATATTCTAAGTCAGAACTGTCCAGAGTAGTGATGCTGTCTCCCCCTTTGAAGAGGGGCTTTCCAATCTTTAGGGATCTCAGACAATACAAAAGAGAGATTGAACAGGCTAGTAATAGAGGTTGCAATAGGGGTTGAAACAATTGAGCTTGATAAATTAGACGTTAGCCAGACACCTTGTAGTTGTCCACAAGTCAGAACGTCCAGAGTAGTGATGCAGGCAGCGATTGGTTGAAGAGCATGCAATTAGTATTACTAGCATTTAAGAGCAGTTGGAGGCCACGGAAGGAGTGTTGTATGCCATTGAAGCTCGTCTGAAGGTTTGTTAACACAGTGTCCTATGACGGGCCAGAAGTATATAGAATGGTGTCGTCTGCGTAGAGTTGGATCAGAGAATCACCAGCAGCAAGAGTGACATCATTGATATACACAGAGAAAAGCCGACCCGAGAATTGAACCCTGTGGAACCCGCATAGAGACTACCAGAGGTCCGGACAACAGGTCCACCGATTAGACACACTGAACTCTATGTCAAAAGTAGTGGGTGAAGCAGGCGAGGCAGTCATTTGAGGAACCAAGGCTGTTCTGTCTGCTGATAAGAATGTGGTGATTGCGGAGTCGCATGCCTTGGCCAGGTCGATGAAGACAGCTGTACAGTACTGTCTTTTATCAATGGCAGTTGATCAATGCCCGCCATTTACACGGCATAAGACAAAGACAACCACAACACACGTCCGACTGCTACGCCATCTTGGAATGTAAAGGTTTGAATTACACATGCTGATATCAAGTTATATGATAGTTATAAGATTTGACTCCATCGTGATGCTTTTGTGTCCAATAATATCCTACCCCGCCCTGTAAAAGGTGAGATGAGGAGATAAGTGCTTCAACTAAAGAGCTTGTTGTCATCAGATTAGGTCCCAACTTAATGTTGCATTGTTATCCAGAACACTGGAAAGGGCCACACTGTTCTGTTCGGCTCCACCTTCACCACAGAGGAGAAGAGACAATTAATCTCCTAGTTGAGCCGTATCAAAGCCTCTCTACATCTTGAAATGCTTCACTACAATCCCCACCAGAAAGACGACAGCTCTTAATACTAATAATGGCTGTGGTGTTTTCATGCTGTTTTGATTGTGTGATTAGCCCAGACCCCTCTGTGTTCATTGAGATTAACCTGACTGAATGATAAATGTAGCGTTTACATCATTGGACTCGCTGCTCGCTCTCTAACGCTCCCCGTGCCAGGGAATCCATTGGCTGAAATAGGTGAAGCAGTCCATCCTCACACTGGTGGAGATAACATACGTCTGTGTATGGATACCGACACCCCCCTTTCACTGTCTTCCATCCACCACCCTGTTATTACATTCATTCTTTCTGAGGGTTCAGTGAATTAATGGACCAGTTGAGAGCAGCAAGGAGGACCCAGCCACCACCAGTGGTGGGCGTCAGTGTCCCCACTGTCACCCCAGCCAGGCGCTGTGTTGGGTCCCACCGGGGCCCCCTCGTACTCGGGTACTGGGCCGTCACTCAGAGCTCCAAACAAACCCGGGAGGCGGGCCTGTCCATCAGGGTGGGCGGATGGAAAGGATGTGGATAGACGGTGGAGGACATTAGCTGCCAGTTTCCCCCCAGTGTCCATAAATGTACTCCCCATTTACATTTCATCAGTTGGGCTAGCTAGCCCTGGTCAGCGGCTAGTGCAGGCAGCGGATCATTAGCACAAAGGAAGGGTGGCTGGGTAGGGGCTGTGGTGTCCAGGGGCCTTTTCAACACCAGAGGGCCCCTCTGAGGGAGAGCATTGAGAGAGAGAGAGAGAGAGAGAGAGAGAGAGAGAGAGAGAGAGAGAGAGAGAGAGAGAGAGAGAGAGAGAGAGAGAGAGAGAGAGAGAGAGAGAGAGAGAGAGAGAGAGAGAGAGAGAGAGAGAGAGAGAGAGAGAGAGAGAGAAAGTGAGAGACAGAGAGGAAGAGAAAAGCACAGAGAGAGGCCTGGAGAGAAAGAAACCCGGCCTCAGATCAGATTAAACAGAGATGGGATTTAAATCGATATCTAATAAAGTCAGCCGCCGGGTCTCTGGGCAGGCAGGCGTGAGGATTTCCTTATTAGAGAGAGAGAGAGAGAGAGAGAGAGAGAGAGAGAGAGAGAGAGAGAGAGAGAGAGAGAGAGAGAGAGAGAGAGAAGGTGGTCTCAGCTGGCCCAAGACACATGACTAGAACACTTTCCCTTTATCTCAGACAGTACTTACAAAGCAGTCAGGTACCCACAAAACAGTTTGTGCTCACAAAACAGGTTAGATTCCCACAAGGTTCACACAGAAAGCAAGAGCAAAGTGCTGAGACAATGACTAAACGCATTGGCTAGATTCCAGTGTCCAACAATGAAACTAAAGCAAAGGGACTCGGGAGAAGTTGTGTGTCTCACTTCCTTTCTGATGGATCTAGCTAACAGTCGCAACAAACAGGAAGTTATCTATATGTTGCTTTATCTGACTGCAGGAAAACTAGTTTTATACTGTTGCATTATTTTTCATCATATTTCAATGTCCACATTTCCGAGTCTTTGTTTTGGTCTCAGTGCTGCTCAGGGTTAGATTGAATAAGTGAATGAACTGAACATAGGGTTAACACAGATTGCCATGTGTTAGCTTACTGGTACTACCTGTATACCCATGGACGAATCAGATTATTCGGACGGACAACAGATGTGTTTTGACCAGCAGCGACACTTCCTGTCCTAATCATGGATTGTGATGCTGGCAGTATTAGCGCAGAGAAGAGACAGACAGACGGACAGGCTTTCTGTCCAGACTCACGTAGCATCCTCTGACAGTCACAGCTTCTCACAGCTGCACCTCACACTGAGAAGAGAGAGAGATAGGCCATATCCACAGTATATTAATTCAAATGAGATTAAATACAGTGTGCCTGCCCTCTCCTGGCCATCACCAGCACAAAAGACACTGTCACTCCCCTACGAGGAGAGGGGGAAAGGGGGGGAGAGACAAAGTCCAGCTCCATGCAAGGCAGAGGCACACACCCACCCCAGGCTGATAGTCGAAGCAGGCTTTGACTACAAAATGGACTTACAGCTTCACAAAGGATAATTTGTTATTATTGTTTATTATTATTATTGTTATTAATGAATAAGCGATCAATAAATAGTGTTCACTATAAATTGGCCTTGTTGCTCTGATAAGCTAACTCTAAATCTGTACGTACCTCATGATAACTCTAAATCTCTGCGTACCCCGTTACAATTTCCCCATTTATCCAATATAATTTGTAATAACTGAACATTTCCAGCAACAATGTAAACACGGCACAGTATATCTAATATGTAATTAAACATCCCTGCCACACACTGCTATTTTCATTATTAATAAACCAGCAGCTTGATTATCAGGAGGAAAATACCCCAATGGAAACGATTCCCATTTTGAAACCAGTCACTGTTGTTTGACTGGCAGCATTGTTTCATAATCTTATTAGCAACAGAAAATTGACTGCAAATGATGAGCACCACATTCCTAATATTACTAATTGACTTTAGCGAGGCGGTGGACGGTGTTTCTTTGGGCCCTGCCGTGTGTTTGTTTGACCATAATTGGCTCCTGACAAAAGGACAGTGGATGAATAACACACAGGCTGCAGGGCTGTGGAGAGGCCCTCCCAGCACCCTTAGGGCCACAACGCAACCCTCTGGGTGCTGAAGGTGCTGGAGGAGCTGGAGGTGCTGGGAGCAGGTGCATGCCCAAGAGGCTGGAGGGGGAACTCAGAGAGTATGCTGGAGGGAAGGTGAAGAGAGGAGAGTTAGTGAGAGGTGACCTGGGCAGTGCTCTCTGTATCAATATCATGATTCGTCCATGTATGCCAACACAGTCCTGTCTGGGTGTCTGTAATGGCTCAGGTTGTCTGTGGCAATCTCATCCGGTAACATGTTGGATAACTGCCAAGTCCCTGACAAGACATACCACCAGGTCTGTTTGTGTGTGTGTGTGTGTGTGTGTGTGTGTGTGTGTGTGTGTGTGTGTGTGTGTGTGTGTGTGTGTGTGTGTGTGTGTGTGTGTGTGTGTGTGTGTGTGTGTGTGTGCATGTGTGTGCATGTGCATGTGTGTGTGTGTGCGTGAGCCTATGTTTGTGTGTGTTTGTGTGTGTGTGTGTGTGTGTGTGGTACGTTCCCTTGGGCTTTGTGAGTAAACCGGCTCCTTGCTCCTCATCAGTGTGTTATGTGTGTCTCGGGGCTCTGGGGTGAGCTTCCACCATGGGGACCCAGAGACCAGGGGGACAATCACTGCTGGCGCATAGCTCCAGGAAAGAGACACAGCAAGAGAAAAAATAGCATCAATTTAGGGGAGGGGGGAGGGGGGGGGGTTGTTCACAGTGTATTTTAAGGTATCAGCTTTCTGTCAACACTTCCTCATCTGCCAAAGCCAGGTCACATGACCCGGGCTGTCACACGGCTCTGAGAGACTGACTTCTTCCTGCTGGGAGATCCCAGAGTGCCGGGAGGATAAGGCTCACCTTCCAGGTCCATTGTTTTCCCCCATTCTACCCCACCGGTTAATCACCTCTAAATGACCACACTACAACACATTTTCATGGTTGCTCCTTGTGCTTTAACCTATAGAGGTGAACCTATAATTTTATCTGGTTCCCCACATCCTAAAAAAGTCCTACAGCTGCACCATTGAGAGCATCCTGACCGGTTGCATCACCGCCTGGTATGGCAACTACTCGGCATCCAATTGTAAGGCGCTACAGACGGTAGTGCGTACGGCCTAGTACATTACTGGGCTTCCTGACATCCACGACCTATATACTAGGCTGTGTCAGAGGAAGGCCCAAAAAATTGTCATAGACTACTGTTCTCTCTGCTACCGCACGGCAAGTGGTACCGGAGAGCCAAGTCTAGGTCCAAATGGCTCCTTAACAGCTTCTACCCCCTTCTACCCCATTCTACCCCCTTCTACCCCAGTCTACCCCCTTCTACCCCCTTCTACCCCAAAGCCATGCTACTACTCACATGTACAAATGACCTCGACTCACCTGTACCCCCGCACATTGACTTGGTACACATTGACTTGGTAACTCTTGTATATAGCCTGGTTTATGTTATGTAATCATATTGTGTTACATTTTAGTTTATTTTACTTTAGTTAATTTAGCAAATATTTTCTTAACTCTATTTCTTCAACTGCATTGTTGGATAAGGGCTTGTAAGTAAGTGTAACAAATACATTTGGATTTGATTATTCATATACAGCCCCTACAGAGGTGAGGCTATAGTTGTATTATTCCCGTGCAGTCCAGTGTATTTGGTCGCGTGAATAATTCAGTCCATGACTGAAATATCTCTGGACAGTTGAACGGATAGAGCCCTATCCTAGTCATCAAATCTTCGATGCATGTTGTTTGCTGGTGTTTGTCTCTCAGTTTTTCTTGTTTGGCCAGGTCAGGGTTGCTGCTGGAGAGGCTGTTTGTGTTTGAATCAAAGTGTCTGTATTTTAACTCAGGCCCAATGTCCCTTCTACAGTGTCTCATGAAAAACATAATCAGCATTCAGCTGCAAAAGACAGATAAATGAGGGATGAAGACACCAGCCTTTCATAACATTCAGGAGACTGGCCAACCAAGATCTAGGTATAGAACAAATAGATTGTACAGTACGGTAGATCCTCTTATCCCATGTCCCCTTTTATCATCAGCTTGACTCTAGTGCAGCAGCTCTAGTTCATACGTTTCTGAATTAAAATAGTATTCAAGCGGTTGCTCAGTACGGCTCTATATGTCGATGCTGGACAAGATATCGTTGTTGATGCTAATGATCTTCCTCTGCAAATAATGTAATAAGGGGGGTAATCGAGTTGCCATGATTTCTGTTAGCTATGTTTACACTGAGAGGGCTTCGGGGGAGTTTCATCTCAATAACAAGGATCAGTGAAAACATTCCGAAACATTTGTTGCACAAGTCTATGAGGTGGCTAACTATGATAATCAACTAACTCTCACGTTAAGATGGATAAAATTTTGCTCAAAGGAATAAACCAGAGACCGTAAATATTTTGGGCAAATCAATGAAGTGGTTAAGGATGAGTAACTAGACAAGTTAAAGTAACTGATTTGATTGAAACTGAATATTCTACGATTGTAGCACACTATAGTTGAAGAGGATCAACCGGGTCCGTCCCACAACAGCCGGATTATTCACAGAGTGATTGTTCTCTCTCATGTAATGATTGTCTTTTGTTTTCTGTCTGGTACAGTTCGTGGTGTCGCACTGTGACTTTGAAAGTGTTTCCAAAGCACCATATTACAGAGTCATCTGACACATGATAGGTTGAACAGCGCTCGTGAAGGTTTTTGCTCGGACAAATCACAGTGACATCACCAGGATGAGGTTACCTCTCGCTCATGTGGGAGTCAAAGTTGACCTGACCGTTGAACTTTAGACCAAGTTGACACACACCTCAATGCAGAGCAGCATGGGTATTCTATACCTCACGTTTAATCCTATTGTTCTAGATCAAATAAAAAAGGGAAACGTGAAGAGTGCAGATTGGAAAGAGGGCAGATTGGAAAGAGGGCAGATTGGAAAGAGGGCAGATTGGAAAGAGGGCAGATTGGAAAGAGGGCAGATTGGAAAGAGGGCAGATTGGAAAGAGTGCAGATTGGAAATGGTGTAGATTATTACTGTCTGACAAGTGTCTACAGTATACAATAAACAGTTATGTGATCTGGCGGCAGGTAGCCTAGCGGTTAAAGCATTGGGCCAGTAACAGGTTGGGTCGCTAGTTTGAATCCCCAAGCTTGTATAAGTGGGCTGGACGATTCTCTTCTCATCACTCATCTTGAAAAAATGTATACTAAAAACGTGGAAATCATTCAATCTGCCATCAGTAACACAATGGAAAAATCAAATGATTTATTATTGACATTTTGAAATAACGTGGGCGACTGAAAAAAAACGAATTGACACAATTTAAGTCCAAGTGGCAAACAATAATGCAGGCACTAGATGGGGGGTGAGAATGTGGGTCTGGGCAGATGAGAAGTAGTCATTGTTTGTGTGCGTCTTTAAGTTGTTGTTCATCTATAAGTTTGTATGTGGAGTAAAACATGTTTATTTACATATGTATATATATTTTAAATTAATCATATGATAAGGAATTTTTGAAAAATATATAGATGTGCCCTTGAGCAAGGCACTTAACCCTAACCCCCATTCTCAAAGGGTCATGTGTCATGACCCCATTCTCAAAGGGTCATGTGTCATGACCCCATTCTCAAAGGGTATTTTTTTTAAAGAAAGTTGTTGAGCTCCGTACGCTGTTCCCATCCTTAGTCTTCATCTTGCAATAGTGTAGGTTGTGAAATACGCTATCATTACTGCCTTCAGTCAATGTCGAGAGACAGTGAGTGAGTGAGTGAGTGAGTGAGTGAGTGAGTGAGTGAGTGAGTGAGTGAGTGAGTGAGTGAGTGAGTGAGTGAGTGAGTGAGTGAGTGAGTGAGTGAGTGAGTGAGTGAGAGAGAGAGAGAGAGAGAGAGAGAGAGAGAGAGAGAGAGAGTTGTAAATTCGGCTTTGAGAAAACCAAACAGATGCAAATTCAGAAACCAAAGAAAATGGTTTGAAAACAAATGTAAAACAATTAGAAAACACTTAAGACAAATGTCAAATGAAAAACATAAGCAGCAAAACAACCCGGAGCTCTGAAACTCTGAACGCAAGAAATTTAGCAAGACAAAGCCACATGAACAAGTCAAACTTATTTTGATAATCTATACAAAAACATCCCACAAAAAATACTTACAACATAACCAAGTAGAAATTCAAGAGAAATTTAACATCCTTGAATCAATCATTAAAATGTCCAAAATGTAAATCCCGGGTTGTAGTGGGGGAAGTCAGGCGCAGGAAGCAGAGAGTTCAGGGTAGTGCTATAGTGTTTAATGCACAAAACCGGTGAACATACATAAACCCCACGGAACACAGGGCGCACACCAAAAACAAATGCCCCAAACACGGGGGACTTAAACAGTCCAGCAAAACCCAAGAACATGGGCAAACCGAGACACACAGATGTGTACACACGTACACCAAACAATCCCGCACAACCAGCAGGCGGGCCTGCTGGATAAAAAAGCCTGACCAATCAGCCTAATATGAACACAGGTGAAACCAATAAACAGAAAGGGGGAAAAGGGATCAGTGGCAGTTAGTAGGCCGATGACGACGACCGCCGAGCGCCACCCGAACAGGAAGGGGAGCCACCTTCGGTAGGAGTCGTGACACAAAATCCATTAGATTACCCAATAACCCAACAAGAACTAAAATAAAGCTCAAATCTCTAAAACCAAAGAAGGCTAGTTGTCTAGATAACATCAGAAATGAAATGCTGAAAAACAGCACACCTGTGTTGCAAAATGCTGTGGTTAAATTGTTCAACATGGTTTTAACTTCTGGCTACTTCCCTGATGTGTGGAACCAGGAGTTCATCTCCACTACCCACAAAAGTGACCCCAATACTTACAGGGGAATTTGCGCTAACAGCAACTTGGGAAAGGTTTTCTGTAGCATTTTGATTTCAAGAACTTAAACTTTTCTTAATGAAAAAAATGCAATAAGTAAATGTGAAATTGGATTTCTCCCCAACCATCGCGCTACTGACCATATATACACCTTTTGTACACACTAATTAATAAACACGGTCACCCCAAAAAGAGAGGGCAAAAACTTTGCTTGTTTTATTGACTTTAAAAAATGATTTGATTCTATTAGGCACGATGGGCTATTCTACAGAATTCTCCAAAGTGGGCTTTGTAGTAAGGTGTATGACGTGATAAAATGTATATACACAGAAAACGAGTGTGCAATAAAAAATAAAAAATCAAGAACATAATTATTTTCACAACGTTGAGGTGTGAGAAAAGGCTGCAGTTTGAGTCCAAACCTTTTCAACATTTATATCAATGAATTAGCAGACATGTTGGACCACCCAGCCCCAGGACTCACATTATTTGACACAAAGGTAAAATACCTGCCATATGCTGATGACTTGGTACTTCTATCACCAACCAAAGAAGATCTCAACAGAACATTCTAGAGACATATTTCCATAATTAGGCCCTGGCAGTACATTTAAAATAAACGAAAATTATGAATTTCCAGAAATAACCCAGATGTCAGAAACACAAATATAAATTTACCCTGTATGCAATAAAAATGAAATTATTCAAAATCAACATCCCAATTAGAATTTAGACCAACATTGTTGATAGTGTAATCCTACCAATAGCTATTTACGGAAGTGAAGGTTGGGGGCCGCTCAATAAACTGGACTTTAAAATGTGGGACAAACATCCAATTGAAGCCCTACATGCAGAATTACGTTGTAAAATTCTACAAGTCCTAAGAAATACACCAACTAATGCATGTAGGGCAGAATTGGGACGCTTCCCAGTGGTAATGAACATACAGAAAATATAATTTAAGTTTTGGCTACATCTAAATTCAAGTCCAAATTCAAGTCTGCAATTTAAAGCACTTCAAACCCAAGAGCTGAGCCCAGAAACGGGCCCTATCAGTCAGCTGGTGTTGGACCTAACCAACCAAGCTGACACCAGCACTGCTTCAAAAGAAATAATTAAAATAAACTAAATCATGAACCAATCAAAGGACTCACATTTACAACATTGGAAAAACTAAACAAAATCCCAAAGCCGACTAAATTGCTATCTGGCCCTAAACAAAGAATATGAATTGGCTGATCATCTCTACTCTGTCAGAGATACGAAGCAGAGACAGATCCTTACCAACTTCAGACTGACAGAGAGACACAGAGACAGATCCTTACCAACTACAGACTGACAGAGAGAGACAGAGACAGATCCTTACCAACTACAGACTGATAGAGAGAGACAGAGACAGATCCTTACCAACTACAGACTGATAGAGAGAGGCAGACGCAGATCCTTACCAAATACAGGCTGAGTGACCACCGATTGGCAATAGAAACCAGCAGACATAAAAAGACATGGCTACCCAAAGAGGAGTGTGCATGAGGTCACTGCACAACAGGGGAGGTAGAAACAGAGATGCACTTTCTCCTTTACTGTGATAAATATTCCTCACCAAGAGATTCATTACTCACAGAAATGACTATATTTATTCCAAGTTTTAACTTGTTAAACCCAGAGGAAAAACTAAAAGTACTCATGGGCAAAGGAGCAATGGCTCCTCTAGCAGCCAAATATCTAGTTGCCTGCCACAGCCTGAAGGGCACTGAACAACAATATCTGCAAAACGTAGTTATTATTAGTATTATTGTTATTACTATTATTGCTATTATTGTTGTTGCTGTGATTATTAACCCAAACAGCAGTGATATGGGTAGTAGGGGTGATGGTAATGATAGCAGTTTAGTGATGATGGTTGAGGTAGTAGTAATGATGTAATGGTGAGGATGACAGTTAGTTAGATATACATTTGTTATTGTTTCATTTCCCATGTTTAGCTTTTTATATTTAATATATTTCTACTACTGACAGTTAGCATGTCATTATTGTTACTTTTTTACTTTATTTGTTATTATTATTATTTACTACCATTTTATATTAAAATGTGTTATTCTTTATTATTGTATTACAACGTACTGTATATTGTACTGTATACATTGTTGCTTTGGCAATACTGACACAATGAATTTCATGCCAATAAAGCAGCTTGAATTTGAATTTAAAAGAAAGA
Source organism: Oncorhynchus clarkii lewisi (assembly GCF_045791955.1). Taxonomy (NCBI): domain Eukaryota; kingdom Metazoa; phylum Chordata; class Actinopteri; order Salmoniformes; family Salmonidae; genus Oncorhynchus; species Oncorhynchus clarkii. The sequence continues at coordinate 33,333 of NW_027258623.1, forward strand.
AAGAGACAGAGAGAGAGAGAGAGAGAGAGAGAGAGAGAGAGAGAGAGAAAGAGAGAGACAGAGAAAAAAAGAGAGAGAAAGATAAGAGACAGAGAGAGAAAGAGAGAGAGAGAGAGAGATAGAGAGAGAGAGAAAGATAAAAGAGAGACAGAGAAAGAGAAGAGAAAGAGAGAAAGAGAAAGATAAAGAGAGAGAGAGAAAAGGAGAGAGAGAGGTAGATAAAGAGAGAGAGAGAAAAGGAGAGAGAGAGGTAGATACAGAGAGAGAGCGAGAGCGAAAAAGAGAGAGAAAGATAAAAAGACAGAGAAAGAGAGAAAACAGAGCAATAGAGAGAGAAAAGAGAGAGAGAGAGAGAGAGAGAGAGAGAGGAGGAAAGAGAGAGAGAGAGAGAGAGAGAGAGGGAGAAAGATAGAGAGAGAGAGGGAGAAAGATAGAGAGAAAAAGAGAGAGAGAGAGGTTGGGAAGGATGGGCAATAAGATTCAACGAGACGAAGGACAAAGGCTGTGTGTCATGTGCCATAACGGCAGCGGCTCAATTCGATACGACGATGATGAAAAGGATTGCAACCATAACGATGGAGTCCTGACTGAGCTATCTTCTCCCAAGAGTGTGCAAGGCTGTCATCAAGGCAAAGGGTGGCTACTTTAAAAAATATAAAATATAAAACATACTTGGTTACTACATGATTCCATATGTGTTATTTCAGAATTTTGATGTCTTCACTATAATTCCACAATAGTAAAAATAAATAAAAACCCTTGAATGAGTGTGTCCAAACTTTTGACTGGTAATGTACATGTAGGTAGGGGTACAAGTGACTAGGCAATTAGGATAGATAATAAACAGAGTAATAGCAGAGTCTGTGAATATGTCATCAATATGCATGCGTGTGTGTTTTGTGTGTATGAGCGTTTGTAGGGTGTGTGTGTCATGCCCTGACCATAGAGAGCCTTTTTATTTCTCTATTTGGTTAGGTCAGAGTGTGATTCGGATGGGCATTCTAGTTTGTCTATTTCTTTGTTGGCCGGGTATGGTTCCCAATCAGAGGCAGCTGTCATTCGTTGTCTCTGATTGGGGATCATACTTAGGCAGCTCTTTTTCCCACCTTAAGTTGTGGGATCTTTTTTGTGTGTAGTTGCTTTCTGCACTGTATATAGCTTTACGTTCGTTTTCTTATTTTGTTGTTTTTACGCCTACCACACTGCACCTTGGTCTCATTCTAACGACGGACGTAACTGTGTGTGTGTGTGTGTGTGTGTGTGTGTGTGTGTGTGTGTGGGGGGGGGTGATGTCCTTGGCCGTACACATTACCCTCTGTAGCGCCTTACGGTCTCGTATGCCAAGCAGTTGCCATACCAGGCGGTGATGCAGCCAGTCAAGATGCTCTCAATTGTGCAGCTGTATAACTTTTTAGGATCTGAGGGCCCAATGCCAAATACTTTGAGCCTCCTGGGGGGAGGGGGGGAGAGGCATTGTGGTGGCCTCTTCACAACTGTGTCGGTTTGTTTGGACCATGATAGGTCCTTAGTGATGTGGACACCGAGGAACTTGAAGCTCTCGACCCGCTCCACTACAGCCCTGTCGATGTGAATGGGAGTGTACTAAGCCCTCTGTTTCCTGTAGTCCACGGACAGTCTTGCTGGCACTGAGGGAGAGTCTCTGCCAGGTCTCCAATTTCCTCCCTATAGGCTGTCTCATCGTCATCGGTGATCAGGCCTACCACCATCGTGTCGTCGGCAAACTTGACGATGTTGAAGTCATGCGTGGCCATGCATGGCCAGAGAGAGAGGCAGAAAGAAAAGGAGAAAGAGAGAGAGAAAGATATATATATATATGTATGTATATATGTATGTATGTATGTATGTATATGTAGAGAGAGAGAGCGAAAAAATAGAAAGAGAAAGAGAAAGAGAAAGAGAAAGAGAGAGAGTAGTAATATTTACATCAACGAATTGGCAACTATTCTTGAAAAATCCTCAGCCCCTGGTGTTAGTCTCCACAATTCAGAGGTTAAATGCCTACTCTTCGCAGATGACCTATGCCTCCTGTCACCCACAGCACATTGCCTACAGCAGAGCCTGGACCTGCTAGAGCAGTACTGCCAGACCTGGACCCCAAAATGACTAAAATAATGATTTTCCAAAGAAGATCCAGATCTCAGGGAATTAGACCAAAGTTCTCAATTGGTACAAAATGTATAGAGTACTGCACATACTACAATTACTTAGGTTTAAAAATAAGCTCAACTGGACACCTTAATGAGGCAGTGAATGAACTGAGAGAGAAAGCACACAGGGCATACTACGCCATTAAAAAAGTAATTCAAATTGAAATAGCTATTAAAATTTGGCTAAAACTAATTGAATGTGTCATTGAACCAATTGCACTTTTTGACAGCGAGGTGTGGGGTCCACTTGCAAAACAAGATTCCACCAAATGGGACAAACACCACATTGAAACCCTGCACGCATAGTTCTGTAAGATTCTCCTATATGTCCAGAGGAAAACTCATAAAAAAATAATAATAAAAACTCAAAGTTAAGTTAAGTTTTGGAAACATCTAAAATACAGTAACCCCCTCTCATATCATTGCCAAGCCCTGCAATGCCAAGAGCTGAGCAAAGATAAGAGTCCCCTCATCCAGCTGGTCCTGAGGCTGAGTTCACAAACCTGTTCTACTAACACACGCCTCAGGACCAGAACATCCAATCAATCAGAATAAAACAAATTACAACACAGTCAAAAACAAAACTACATTGCTTATTGGGAATCACAAGCACAAAGAAAAATGCAGTGTTATCTGGCCCTAAATCGACAGCACACCGTGGCTAAATATTTGACCATGGTTACTGATCAAAACTTTAGAAAAACCTTGACAAAGTACAGGCTCAGCCTTGCCATTGAGAAGGGTAGACACAGGAAAATCTGTCTCTGTGTAGTTGAAAGGCTGTGCAACCACTGCAGAACTGCAGAACCTGAGACAGAGCTGCATTTTCTGACAAAATGTCAAAAATATAAAACAATTAGAGAGTGTCATTTCCCCAAATGTTAAACCCTTATTCAATTTTTCAAAGACCTCTCTGATGAGAGTAGGCTACAAGTCCTGCTGGGGGAGGACGCAGAGAGCTGTGGGTTGGCAGCGCACTACATTGCTGACTGCCATAAGATGAGGGACAGTGTTCTACAGACCAATCAACCTGCACATGTCCTCTACTGTATGCTTATTGTTATTGTTCAATGTATGGTTATTTTGACCCTTGGTTATTGTTGTTACTGTTGTCCCGTTGACAATTTTTAATCTTATTATTTTCATATAGTAAATATCCAAAATAAGCTTTGGCAATCTGTACATTGTTACGTCAAGCAAATGAGAGAATGAGAGAGTGCGAGATAGAGAGAGAGAGAGAGAGAGAGAGAGAGAGAGAGAGAGAGAGAGATTGAGAGAGAGAGAGAGAGAGAGAGAGAGAGAGAGAGAGACAGAGAGAGACAGAGAGCGAGAGAGAGAGAGAGAGCGCGAGAGAGAGCGTGAGAGAGAGAGAGAGAGAGAGAGAGAATTTTAAATAATCTTTATTGGGTAACAAAACACAGGTTCTTCAGCAGTGCGGTCAACAGTAAAATGTACAGTACAGTTTCAGTCCCCGCCTAAAACCATACACCCCTCTTGGTCACACTGTCTTAGGGTTTCCTTTATTTGATCAAATACAGCAATATGATCTGTACTCTCATTAGGAGCATAAACAGACAAGAAAACAAATTTTAAAAAACATAACATCCACCTTGACCACTAAAACCCTTCCCTTGACAATCTCTGTTGTAGATAAGCCTGAGGAAAACAAAATTGCCACCCAGCAGTAACGCTCGTCGTGGGTGGAAGAAGAGGAGGACCAATGCGCAGCGTGGTAAGTGTCCATATTGTTTTAATAAGAATACTGAACACTGAACAAAAACAATAAAGCGAGAAAATGAACAGTCCTGAACGGTGAAGCAAAACACAGAACAGAAAATAATCACCCACACCACAGCGGTGGGAAAAGGCTACCTAAGTATGATTCTCAATCAGAGACAACTAACGACACCTGCCTCTGATTGAGAACCATACCAGGCCAAACACAAAAACACAACATAGAAAAACAAACATAGACAACCCACCCAACTCACGCCCTGACCATACTAAAACAAAGACATAACAAAAAAACTAAGGTCAGAACGTGACACCAGCACTGAAATTAGTACCATGACTGAGTATACAGTATGCTACCCCTCCCACCACATACCCCAGTCAACCTCATTAGCCTCATCACTATGTGTCTCCTGTAGAACAACTACATTAAGCCTTTTCTGTTTTATTACATCTAATACCCAAGCCCTCTTATTCCTGTCCCTTCCCCCATTAATATTGAGAGAAGCTACCCTTAGTACCTCCATATAGAAAAGAGAAAAGAAAAGCAGAAGAAACCCCAGAGAAAAGAAGAGAAAAAAACACCCGATGAGGCATGATCATCATCATTGTTTTAATTTTCTCTGAACCTGACCACGTTTCCCACTACCTGTTGCTGCTGTGACAGCAGTAACACATTTCCTCAAGAAAAAACTTCTTCTGTAACATCACAGCTGACCTCACAAACTTATCAACATCAAAACAATCTGCCAATTTGACAGATTTTCCAAAAGTCTGATCCAAGAACCCATTTACCTCCTCTAGATTGTAAATTGAGTCGTCACCAGCTGCTATCTTATCAGTAGAGATATCCGTATCCTTCTCCTGATCCTCTTCAACTTAGGCCACAGACCCCTGACTCCCTTCTACCACATCCCTCTCAACACTCCCCACTTGCACCCCATCACTCGTACCAGGCATCTCCTCCACTACCTGGGAGACTAGCCCCACCTGAACCCCTCCTGTATCCCATTACTCGTAGTGGGCATCTCCTCCACTACCTGGGAGACTAGCCCCACCTGAACCCCCTCCTGTACTCCATTACTCGTACTGGGCACGTCCTCACTAGTCTGAGGAAATGACTCTTCAGATCTGTCCTTACCTTCTACGACAATATTTGTCTGCTGCATAACATTTCCCTCCGGTACAAGTTGCAACTCAGTGCCCTCAACACAGACAACTTGTTTCTCAGCAACAGGAGCTTGTGGCTGCTCTACCACTATCGACCCACCTCTCCCTACATCAGTGGGCCCAGGCGTTACGAGGACCACCTGCTCCCCTCCCTCTGCCTTCTCCCTTTTCGGGCAAGCATGTCAGTTAAGGCCAACATCACCACACTCAAAACACCGTTGACTACCCGTACTAGCATAAGCCATATACAGTCTATTGTCATACTTGACTTGAAACGATAATTCCAAAGTCTGCTCCAGTGAGTCCAAAAACAAATATACCTGGCGCCGAAACGACATAACCTGTTTCAAAGCCGGGTGTATGCAACCCAACGGGACAATCTTAATTGAACTTGCGAACTTCCCAAACCGCATTAACTCACGCTCCAACGAGCTCATTGGGAATAAACAGCGGTACATTTTAAATCGTTACCCTTGTTGACGAAGAAAAAAGCGCCGTAACTTGAATAAACATTCCTATAAGAAGTACACCATGCTCAACCATACGATCAACAAGACACTCTTCTTTAAGAAGTACACCATGCTCAACCATACGACCAACAAGACACTCTTCTTTAAGAAGTACAAAATGCTCAACCATACGATCAACAAGACACTCTTCTTTAAGAAGTACGCCATGCTCAACCATACGATCAACAAGACACTCTTCTTTAAGAAGTACGCCATGCTCAACCATACGATCAACCAGACACTCTTCTTTAAGAAGTACGCCATGCTCAACCATACGATCAACAAGACACTCTTCTTTAAGAAGTACGCCATGCTCAACCATACGATCAACAAGACACTCTTCTTTAAGAAGTACGCCATGCTCAACCATACGATCAACCAGACACTCTTCTTTAAGAAGTACGCCATGCTCAACCATCCAATCAACCAGACACTCTTCTTTAAGAAGTACACCATGCTCAACCATACGATCAACAAGACACTCTTCTTTAAGAAGTACACCATGCTCAACCATCTGATCAACAAGACGCTCTTCTTTAAGAAGTACACCATGCTCAACCATCTGATCAACAAGACACTCTTCTTTAAGAAGTACACCATGCTCAACCATCTGATCTACAAGACACTCTTCTTTAAGAAGTACACCATGCTCAACCATACGATCTACCAGACACTCTTCTTTAAGAAGTACACCATGCTCAACCATCTGATCTACAAGACACTCTTCTTTAAGAAGTACACCATGCTCAACCACACGATCTACCAGACACTCTTCTTTAAGAAAAACCACCACCGCTTTATTCATCCGTGACGCATAAGCAACATTCTCATATCCCACCTTCTCTCCTACGGCGACCAGAAACTCCTCCATAGTGACAATAGCTTCAGTAGCACACCTAAAGCCGTGCCGAAGTGACAGGGACAGCGTCCCCATGTGGGTCGCCATCCCCGCCAAAGCCGGAGTAATTTCGACACGAAAAACAATATAATTAATTCTCCCACAACAACTAAATAAAACATAATGATAACCTTAATCATGCATAGGAAAAAAAAATACCACCAAGAAAAGGAAACGTGAAATAAAAACTAGGATATCTAACTCTACACAACACTCTCACTCACTCATACATTTCCCAGCATGCACCAAACACTCCCAGCATGCAGAGAGAGAGAGAGAGAGAGAGAGAGAGAGGAGAGAAAAAGAGAGAAAGAGAGAGAAAAGAGAGAGAGAAAAAGAGAGAGAACAAGAGAGAGAGAGAGAGAGAGCGAAAAAGAGAGAGAGAGAAAGAAAGAAAGAGAGAGAGAGAGTGAGAGAGAAAAAGATGGGCAATGAGCTTCAACGAGACGATGGACAAAGGCTGTGTGTCATGTGCCATAACGGCAGCGGCTCAATTCGATACGACAATGATGAAAAGGATTGCAACCATAACGATGGAGGCCTGACTGAGCTATCTTCTCCCAAGAGTGTGCAAGGCTGTCATCAAGGCAAAGGGTGGCTACTTAAAAACATCTCAAATATAAAATATATTTGGTTGCTACATAATTGTGGGATTGTGGGAACTGGGGGACGGTTAGATGACGCTGGCAGAATCGTGTCAGGAGATAAAGGGATGTAGCCAGGTGTACGCTGTACTCACCCGTTCACATTAGCCTTAGCATGCTATTTACTGAATATAGGACAGCGGTTGCTAACCTGAAGTACCTGAAGTAATTTGTAGTAAAGTATGTATGTATAGTTGACTGAATAAATCCACACAAATGCATATTTTTTGCAGCCAAATCTTATTCTTTTTTGGACATCCGACCTGGTTAGCCAGTTTGATTGAATAGATCCCAAATGACGACTAAACAAACTTGAACTTGAAAATAGTATCTTTATGCAAAATAAAAAATGTAGTGATCTGCCCGACAGAGAAAGAATCCATATTAAGTCCATTGCTTGTGCTGGAATCCCTGTCCCATAATACACCAGCCAATAGAATCTATATTGGTTTCCTCCTCTCCTCCATACGTTCCCCATAACCTTAACCTGGCTGTAATTTCCCTTCCTTGGCAATCCATCTTTGTGGCTCCCAACTTCACATGTGGACCAAGCCTGTAATGATTTACTGTTGTCAGGTGTCTGGTTTCAGCTGCTGAGCCATCCAAAAAATCAGTTTCAGGTTGTTTTCAGGCGCCCCCCAAAAAATAAGATTATGTAGTAATGTATATTGTAACGCAGCTCACCTAGGCCTCAGTGGGGGGATATGAGGGGATTAATATAGCGGAGTGTCAAAATCAGGCTGGATAATCTGCCCGAGGCTTGGGGGTGAGAGGAGGGGGTGAAAGGAGGGGAGTGGGGAGGGTGGGCTGGGAGACTGGGCGACTGGATGAGACAAAGAGGGGAACAGGAGGAGACTGACTCTGCACATTTCCCAGGATCCAACCTGTTCCAGTCACAGCTTCCCACAATGCAACTCCCCATCACTGCAGTTTCACATTTTACCCCCTGTGAACAGACTGGATGCTTCTAGGTAGGGAGTGAATCTTTAGTGACTCCTATTCGTGGAACACAAATATTTTATTCACATATATACAACTACAACTTTCCAACTCCAATGCAAATAGTCTTTCACTCAACAAGTGCATGAATCAGTGCACATAAAGAAGTGCTTTGGCTATTAGCCATTCATTTTAACCACAAAGATGGCGTTTCCATTTAACCCCTTAATGTATGTTAATCTGGAGATGTCAATGGGTTCTTTTAACCTAGCCCCACAGACCACAGCTGAACGGCAAACTGAAGAATGAGTTCAACTATACAGACAAAGGCTGTCTTGAAAGAGGCCCCTGATATTTGACTTAATAAGTAGAATACCCCAAAAACAAAGGAACATTGTTGGCACTGTGTTTTATCTGCCAACTCACTAGTTCGTCCACAGTTTGTTTCCCCCCACTCTCTCTGTTTTGCCAGGTTAGGGTTCCTAGCCTCAAACGCTCCACCATACGGATATAAAGGTAGAGTGGAGGAGAGGAAAAGATGATGAATGTTTAGGGACCATTGAAATGAAAACCCCAGTGGCCTCTGGAGACCTTAGAAGCCATTAGCTAGAGGATCTCCATCTGTTTCTACCTTTAACTTCTGCCAGGCCTCAAAAAGACCTCGGCACATGCCAGGCTGTTGCTGTACATGCATAGCTCACACTCACAATAATATGAATGTGGTGCTTTCCGATAATTTTTCAGGTTTATGTGTACAGTGCTGTCACGTTCTGACCTTAGTTCCTTTGTTTTGTCTTTGTTTTAGTATGGTCAGGGCGTGAGTTGGGGTGGGCAGTCTATGTTCTTTTTTTCTAAGATTTGGGGTTTCTGTGTTTGGCCTGGTATGGTTCTCAATCAGAGGCAGCTGTTTATCATTGTCCCTGATTGAGAACCATATTTAGGTAGCCTGGTTGTCCCTGATTGAGAACCATATTTAGGTAGCCTGGTTTCACATTTGAGTTGTGGGTGATTATTTTCCGTGTTAGTGTTTGTTACCACACGCGACCGTTTCGTTTGTTTCACTTTGTTATTTTGTATTTTTGTAGTGTTCAGTTTGTCTTATTAAAATGGACACTTACCACGCTGCAAATTGGTCCGACCTCTCTTACACCTCATCAGAGGAAGATGACAAACGTTACAGTGCAGAATGTGTATATACACTTGTGTAATAATGTGTGCAAGTGCGCCTGTTCATGTTTTTGCATCTCTCTGTGTAAGTGTGTGTGTGTGTGTGTGTGTGTGTGTGTGTGTGTGTGTGCAGAATTTGAGGAGATCTACATCTCTGCGCTCTGCGTGTATGTCTCACAGTCTTTGACAGAGCCAGGGCTGGGCTGAGGGGTGGGGGGCTGGGGGGGGGGGGGGGGGGGGGGGGGGGGGGGGGGGGCTGGGTTTGATAGGGCCAGCCCACAAATCAGGATTCAATAGGGACTGGGGGCATACTGGCTTCACTGAGGGGGAAGTGAAATATTAATTTAGAACAAATCACCCTCAATCTGGCTGGATATTGAGGACCCTGCTACCACCACACACACACCAAACAAACAACCAACAGCAGACTGTTGTTTCTGCATTATAGCATCGGAGTTGGGCAAGAAGCCCACAGGCCCATTAACAGGGTCCAGTGAGAAAGAGAATAATTCCATTAATGCTTTGTGGTGTGATATGGCAGACAGCAGCCTCCTCTCTCTCTCAAAAGTCAGACAACCGCCTTGTCTTTTAGTTAGTTTTTGGGACCGGTGTGGCAGTGTACTTCATTGATTTGATATTCACGTGTGTATTGTTCCTTGGAGTGTATCAGTGTGATGGATAGCGTGGCGGTTCATATGTCAGCCGTTCAGTCTTAGAAATACTCTCTAACTACTTTTAATTTTGATAATTTGCTAAATATAGACTAACTCCCATTCAGTTTTGTTGCAGTACAGCCTGGTCTCATAGACTAGACGCAACATAGTAAACTAAATCCGGGACACTTAAATAAGTATGATATGTTAGATTTGTTATGGTTGCATAAGACAAATGGTTACTTGAGGCAAAAACAAATTTGGGGCTGGTTGGTTGGGTGTATAACGCGAATGTCGAGCATCCCAACAGTTGTGAGTTTGAATCTTACCACGGACAACTTTGTATTTTAGCTAATTAGCTACTTTTACTTACTACATATTAGCTACTATCTCACTACTTAGCATGTTAGCTAACCCAACCACTAACCTTAACCTTAACCCCTAACCCCTAGCCTAGCTAATGTTAGCCAGCTAGCTAACATTAGCCACCTAGCCACCTAGATAGAATACATAAAATGTCATACGTTTTGAAAAATCATAACATATCGTAAGTCGCACGTTTTGCAAAAATCCTAACATATAATACGAATTGTAATTCGTAACAAATCATACGAAATTAATGACAGACATCCACAAATTAATACATACCATACGAAAAGTAATGTCTTAAGATGTACGTACAGAACAATAGGCAAATGCTCTGAGACCAGATTGTGCAGTAGAGCAGTGGTTCCCAACTCCAGTTGAGCAACAGTACACATTTCTGTTGTTTCACCGGACAAAAACCACCTGATTCAACTCATTGAGGGCCTGATGATTAATTGACAAGTTGAATCAGGTGTGTTTGTCTGGGAATACAATATAAATGTGTATATAGTTGGGGGTACTGGTGGACTTGAGATGGGAACCACTGCAGTATACCATATTGTGTTCATAGAATACATACATCAGGCCATTGTTATCAAAATAATATTGCTTAGCAACAGAGTTTCAGAGATACACACTGCTCCCTAGGTCCATCGTGTTTTCTACCTGCTGAGTGTGAGGATATGGAGATATGGAGTGTGTCCAAGCCTATCTTCACAAACCATTAGGGGGTTTGGTGCCTCCTACCCCCCTCCATCTCCCGTCGACTAGGCACACGAAGCCTTATGATCCTGCAGAGGGCTATATGAATGTGATGAATGTCCAGCCGTCAGTGGCTAAGATCAGCTTCATCTGGACTCATGTCTTAATAATATCGCAACACAATAGTCTTCCACCTGCTGTCTTGAAAAATAGCATGCTTTCCAGATCTAGCTTTTTGTGAAGAAAGAAAAACAGCACATTACAAGTGAGATATCAGATACATACTGTATATGAGTTGGTGGTTAGGGCTGATAACGTCTTTGTTTTCCTCAGTGTCTGCATCAGGTGTTTACTGACTTTGGCATATTTTTAAAGGTGAAACCAGGCGAGACACATACGGCAACGTGAGAGACCTCGCCAAAACTAAGAGGTTGCCACCAGATGCATCATGGGTTTCTGGTAAATGTACTGAATTCAGGGGCGGCAGGGTAGCCTAGTGGTTAGAGCGTTGGACTAGTAGCCGGAAGGTTGCAAGTTCAAACCCCTGAGCTGACAAGGTAAAAATCTGTCGTTCTGCCCCTGAACAGGCAGTTAACCAGCAGGCCGTCATTGAAAATAAGAATTTGTTCTTAACTGACTTGCCTAGTAAGATAAAAATTTGTGATTGGAGGAAATACTGTAGAAGGGCTTCTTTTAGAATTAATCTGCCATTTTGGATGTTATCTGAAAAATCCAAGAAAATAATCCAAGAACCTTCAATAGTAAACCATAGAATAATACCGTAAACCGTCACTTTTATCAGTATCAACAGATCAACCCTGTCCCTGATTGAAATGAAGAGTGATATGGCTTCATTTCTGACCTTGTCCTGTCAGCCTGCCTGGGCTTTTCCGAAGGGAGCCATGAGCATTACACATTTGGTGCCCCGTGCTAGTCTGCTACGTTTTACAGAAAGGTCATCCCAGGTCACGGGTATTCCACATCAAATCTGTGTCATCACAACCAAACTGTTGCAGATGCCTGACAACGTGTCGCCATCTCATCCCCATCACTCTCTCTCCCTCTCTCCCCGTCACTACCCACTCCCTTTTCTCTCCCTCTATCTCTCCCCCACTCCCTCTCCAACTTTCTCCCACTCTTCCATCAGATCCTAAGTGTTGGATTTTGACACCAGCCCGCAGGAGCAGTGACACATGAAGTAATTAGAGGAGGAATTTCCCCCGTTCTCCAGGGCCGTTGAGCCCAGCTGAGGCCAGGGATCAAATAAAAGCCAGTTGTGTTTGCTTCCTGATCCAACTAATTTCTGTAACGAGGGGGGCTGCGTTACAGCCTCCTCATCTCCTTACCGCTGCCTAAGCCATGGCGGGCCGGGGGGAGCCGCGGGTATACCACTGCAACCCTCTTCCTCTTGTCGTGCCTACCTCCACCTAACCGGATTAGTTTAACTCTCCTCATCTACAGCCCAGGTGGAGGGATCCTTCCTACTATACTGACACACTGCGAGATGCAACTTTACACTTAATGCATCATGAAAACATTCCAGGGGAAGGGACGTGTGTGTGTGTGTGTGTGTGTGTGTGCGTGTGTGCGTGCGTGTGCATGTGTGCGTGCGTGTGTGCATGTGTGCGTGTGCATGTGTGCGTGTGTGCGTGCGTGTGCACCGTTATAAATCGCTCCAGAGGTTACGGCTTCTCTCGCTCCCGGTTGTTTCACAAGTGTTGTGATAGAATTGCTACGGCATACAAATTCCCCTCATTTGAAATTGTATTTTTCCCTGGAAGAAGACTACAACAGGTGCGGTAATGGTTGATGTATAATGCAACAAAGCAACGTCTGTTAGCCATCGCTAGACATGATACGGCTGGATATCAACGTCTGTTAGCCATCGCCAGACATGATACGGCTGGATATCAAGGTCTGTTGGCCATCGTCAGACATGATACGGCTGGATATCAAGGTCTGTTGGCAATCGCCAGACATTATACGGCTGGATATCAAGGTCTGTTAGCCATCGCCAGACATGATACGGCTGGATATCAAGGTCTGTTGGCCATCGCCAGACATGATACGGCTGGATATCAAGGTCTGTTAGCCATCGCCAGACATGATACGGCTGGATATCAAGGTCTGTTGGCCATCGCCAGACATGATACGGCTGGATATCAAGGTCTGTTGGCCATCGCCAGACATGATATGGCTGGATATCAAGGTCTGTTAGCCATCGCCAGACATGATACGGCTGGATATCAACGTCTCTTGGCCATCGCCAGACATGATACGGCTGGATATCAAGGTCTGTTGGCCATCGCCAGAGATGATACGGCTGGATATCAACGTCTGTTAGCCATCGCCAGACATTATACGGCTGGATATCAACGTCTGTTAGCCATCGCCAGACATGATACGGCTGCATATCAAGGTCTGTTGGCCATCGTCAGACATGATACGGCTGGATATCAAGGTCTGTTGGCCATCGCCAGACATGATACGGCTGGATATCAACGTCTGTTAGCCATCGCCAGACATGATACGGCTGGATATCAAGGTCTGTTGACCATCGCCAGACATGATACGGCTGGATATCAACGTCTGTTGGCCATTGCCAGACATGATACGGCTGGATATCAACGTCTGTTAGCCATCGCCAGACATGATACGGCTGGATATCAACGTCTGTTAGCCATCGCCAGACATGATACGGCTGGATATCAAGGTCTGTTGGCCATCGTCAGACATGATACGGCTGGATATCAAGGTCTGTTGGCCATAGCCAGACATGATACGGCTGGATATCAAGGTCTGTTGGCCATCGCCAGACATGATACGGCTGGATATCAACGTCTGTTAGCCATCGCCAGACATGATACGGCTGGATATGAAGGTCTGTTGACCATCGCCAGACATGATACGGCTGGATATCAAGGTCTGTTGGCCATCGCCAGACATGATACGGCTGGATATCAAGGTCTGTTGGCCATCGCCAGACATGATACGGCTGAATATCAAGGTCTGTTGGCCATCGCCAGACATGATACGGCTGGATATCAACGTCTGTTAGCCATCGCCAGACATGATACGGCTGGATATCAACGTCTGTTAGCCATCGCCAGACATGATACGGCTGGATATCAAGGTCTGTTGACCATCGCCAGACATGATACGGCTGGATGTCAAGGTCTGTTGGCCATCGCCAGACATGATACGGCTGGATATCAAGGTCTGTTGGCCATCGCCAGACATGATACGGCTGGATATCAACGTCTGTTAGCCATCGCCAGACATGATACGGCTGGATATCAAGGTCTGTTGGCCATCGCCAGACATGATACGGCTGAATATCAAGGTCTGTTGGCCATCGCCAGACATGATACGGCTGGATATCAACGTCTGTTAGCCATCGCCAGACATGATACGGCTGGATATCAACGTCTGTTAGCCATCGCCAGACATGATACGGCTGGATATCAAGGTCTGTTGACCATCGCCAGACATGATACGGCTGGATATCAAGGTCTGTTGGCCATAGCCAGATATGATACGGCTGGATATCAAGGTCTGTTGGCCATCGCCAGACATGATACGGCTGGATATCAAGGTCTGTTGGCCATAGCCAGACATGATACGGCTGGATATCAACGTCTGTTAGCCATCGCCAGACATGATACGGCTGGATATCAAGGTCTGTTGGCCATCGCCAGACATGATACGGCTGGATATCAACGTCTGTTAGCCATCGCCAGACATGATACGGCTGGATATCAAGGTCTGTTGGCCATCGCCAGACATGATACGGCTGGATATCAAATATTTTTATGCGCATCATTAGAGTGTTGCTATTCAGTTATTCATTGTGTGTGTGATGTTGCCTGACTGCTTAAGACGGCAGGATGTGGGACCGACTACCTACTGGGAGACATCATGACTATAGCATTAGTGGCCTGTCACAAATGTCTCACTCCCAGAAATGAAAGGGTTCGTTTGGGCAGAAGGTGGTGTGTGTGTATGGCACGTGTGTGTTAGGTCCCTTTCAAAACAGTTTGTCTGTGTCTGACAGTCACATAACAGCATGGCTGTCCATTATCCCTCAGATTCTCTCCAGCAGACAGATCCTGTCCAGTATCCCTGAGATTCTACCCAGCAGACAGATCCTGTCCAGTATCCCTGAGATTCTACCCAGCAGACAGATCCTGTCCAGTATCCCTGAAATTCTCCCCAGCAGACAGATCCTGTCCAGTATCCCTGAGATGCTCCCCAGCAGACAGATCCTGTCCAGTATCTCTGAGATGCTCCCCAGCAGACAGATCCTGTCCAGTATCCCTGAGATGCTCCCCAGCAGACAGATCCTGTCCAGTATCTCTGAGATGCTCCCCAGCAGACAGATCCTGTCAAGTATCTCTGAGATGCTCCCCAGCAGACAGATCCTGTCCAGTATCCCCGAGATGCTCCCCAGCCGACAGATCCTGTCCAGCATCCCCGAGATGCTCCCCAGCAGACAGATCCTGTCCAGTATCCCTGAGAGGCTCCCCAGCAGACAGATCCTGTCCAGTATCCCTAAGATGCTCCCCAGCAGACAGATCCTGTCCAGTATCCCTGAGATGCTACCCAGCAGACAGATCCTGTCCAGTATCCCTAAGATGCTCCCCAGCAGACAGATCCTGTCCTACATCCCCAAGATGCTCCCCAGCAGACAGATCCTGTCCAGTATCCCTGAGATGCTCCCCAGCAGACAGATCCTGTCCAGTATCCCTGAGATGCTCCCCAGCAGACAGATCCTGTCCAGTATCCCTGAGATGCTCCCCAGCAGACAGATCCTGTCCAGTATCCCTGAGATGCTCCCCAGCAGACAGATCCTGTCCAGAATCCCTGAGATGCTCCCCAGCAGACAGACACTGTCCAGTATCCCCGAGATGCTCCCCAGCAGACAGATCCTGTCCAGTATCCCTGAGATGCTCCCCAGCAGACAGATCCTGTCCAGTATCCCCGAGATGCTCCCCAGCAGACAGATCCTGTCCAGTATCCCTGAGATGCTCCCCAGCAGACAGATCCTGTCCAGTATCCCGAGATACTCCCCATCAGACAGATCCTGTCCAGTATCCCTGAGATGCTCCCCAGCAGACAGATCCTGTCCAGTATCCCGGAGATGCTCCCCATCAGACAGATCCTGTCCAGTATCCCTGAGATGCTCCCCAGAAGACAGATCCTGTCCAGTATCCCTGAGATGCTCCCCAGCAGACAGATCCTGTCCAGTATCCCCGAGATGCTCCCAAGCAGACAGATTCTGTCCAGTATCCCTGAGATGCTCCCCAGCAGACAGATCCTGTCCAGTATCCCTGAGATGCTCCCCAGCAGACAGATCCTGTCCAGTATCCCTGAGATGCTCCCCAGCAGACAGATCCTGTCCAGTATCCCTGAGATGCTCCCCAGCAGACAGATCCTGTCCAGTATCCCTGAGATGCTCCCCAGCAGACATATTCTGTTCAGACCAACACTGGTTTAACCTGATTGATCTTCAATTATTCCAGATTAGTCTTAAAGTGCCTTCTGTCACAGGAAGCATTTAACCAATATATTTGGCCGGTGACATAAGACAGCATAATGAACTGTCATGTGTCAACATAGTTTAATGGCCTTATTGGATTTTTGACGTATTAAAAAGCAAGAACAAAAACAAGAATGCAGAAGGACACCTGCAACCAATTTGAACCATTAAGCCAGATCTCTCAGATCTCAGTGTCTCCAGGTATTTGGGCCCATAGGGGTCAAAGACCCACATATGAGCAAGTCTTTCTCTGTTACTAGTACACCAAAGGCTCTGGGCTGAAAAACAATCCAAGAATGTTTAATGTCTTATGTACCAAGAGAACAAAGAGAAAGTATGGAAATTATTTAATTGCTATGACGACAACAACAGCATCCTAGGAAATTGTAATTTCCCCATTTCCTGTTTGACTCGAGGCCTCATCAAACTCTCTGCATTTGTGCTCCCTTTGCTTCCATTTATCCCGAATGAGTTCAGTAATAACGCTGTAAAAATACACATTAAGCTCTTGGTTAAAGTGTTGCTCAATAGACTGTTAAGAGTGGATTTACTGTGTTAAAGAAAGCCTTGGGAACCCAGGGGAATAGGTGTCAGTCAGGGGTGTAGAGCAGGTAAAAAACGATCTGTCAGTGTTTTGACAGCCATGTCACACGCCGGATCACTCTCTAGGGATCATAGCGATGAGAACGGCTGATAATCCTGCTCTGCATTCGTTTTACTATTTAACCAACAACCTTCCTGCCTTAGCATGGATCACTTGTTCTGGCTGCCAACTTGTTCTGCAGTAGGTGCAGTTGAGGTCGTACAGTGCGTTTAAGACATTTTGAAGGTGAAAGTAACTGTTACTCTAAAACAATGACAAGTCGCTAGATTGAGGTTGCCATGCCATGTGTCTGTCAAGTATTAAAACACATTTGAATACTAAGATTAAACAAAGAATGGATTTTTTTTTAAAGAGCAAACAAGCTAACTTGAGCTAAATTTGAATGGTGTTTAAATGTTGATATTCTCTGTATAAACTAGTTTAGAAAACAGTATTAAATAGTTTGTTAATAATCATTAGACTAACATTCTTAGTGATTTATATGATCACATGTCCTAGTAATACATGGTGAATACATACAGAATACATAGATTCACTGATTATAATAATTAAATAACAATCAGTTTGCTAATGCTTTATAAACCATTCATAAGCTGACCTTTCAAAAACAAGGGTTCTGCCTTTCATTCCCAAGAACCATCTAGCGCCTCTGCATCCCACTACAGTCTGACAGGCAGAGATCCGGTGTTAGTGCCTGTCCAGTGAGACAGTCTGAGTTGATGGTAGCATCTCAGAGGCCATTTGGTAGTAGGTCAGAGGCCATGATGGTAGCAGGTCAGAGGTCATGATGGTAGCAGGTCAGAGGTCATGATGGTAGTAGATAAGAGGCCATGATGGCAGTAGGTCAGAGGCCACGGTTGTAGCAGATCAGAGGTCATTATGGTAGCAGATCAGAGGCCATGATGGTAGCAGATCAGAGGTCATTATGGTAGCAGATCAGAGGTCATTATGGTAGTAGAACAGAGGCCATGATGGTAGCAGATCAGAGGTCATTATGGTAGCAGATCATAGGCCATGATGGTAGCAGATCAGAGGTCATTATGGTAGCAGATCAGAGGTCATTATGGTAGCAGATCAGAGGTCATTATGGTAGCAGATCAGAGGTCATTATGGTAGCAGATCAGAGGTCATTATGGTAGCAGATCAGAGGTCATTATGGTAGCAGATCAGAGGTCATTATGATAGCAGAACAGAGGCCATGATGGTAGCAGATCAGAGGTCATTATGGTAGCAGATCAGAGGTCATTATGGTAGTAGATCAGAGGTCATTATGGTAGCAGATCAGAGGTCATTATGGTAGCAGATCAGAGGTCATTATGGTAGTAGAACAGAGGTCATTATGGTAGTAGAACAGAGGTCATTATGGTAGTAGAACAGAGGTCATTATGGTAGCAGATCAGAGGTCATTATGGTAGTAGAACAGAGGTCATTATGGTAGCAGATCAGAGGTCATGATGGTTGCAGATCAGAGGTCATTATGGTAGTAGAACAGAGGTCATTATGGTAGTAGAACAGAGGTCATTATGGTAGTAGAACAGAGGTCATTATGGTAGTAGAACAGAGGTCATTATGGTAGCAGATCAGAGGTCATTATGGTAGTAGAACAGAGGTCATTATGGTAGCAGATCAGAGGTCATTATGGTAGCAGATCAGAGGTCATGATGGTAGCAGATCAGAGGTCATTATGGTAGCAGATCAGAGGTCATTATGGTAGCAGATCAGAGGTCATTATGGTAGCAGATCAGAGGTCATTATGGTAGCAGATCAGAGGTCATGATGGTAGCAGATCAGAGGTCATTATGGTAGCAGATCAGAGGTCATTATGGTAGCAGATCAGAGGTCATTATGGTAGCAGATCAGAGGTCATTATGGTAGCAGATCAGAGGTCATTATGGTAGCAGATCAGAGGTCATTATGGTAGCAGATCAGAGGTCATTATGGTAGCAGATCAGAGGTCATTATGGTAGCAGATCAGAGGTCATTATGGTAGCAGATCAGAGGTCATTATGGTAGCAGATCAGAGGTCATTATGGTAGCAGATCAGAGGTCATTATGGTAGCAGATCAGAGGTCATTATGGTAGCAGATCAGAGGTCATTATGGTAGCAGATCAGAGGTCATTATGGTAGCAGATCAGAGGTCATTATGGTAGTAGAACAGAGGTCATTATGGTAGCAGAACAGAGGTGATTATGGTAGCAGATCAGAGTTCATTATGGTAGCAGATCAGAGGTCATTATGGTAGTAGAACAGAGTTTTCAGGATATTCTGGGCCTTCAATACACAGGGGGCCTGTATAGTAGGTGTTAGCTGAAGGAGAGTCAGGTCACTGGAGGTTAAGCACGTGCATATAGTGTACTGGTCTGGTTGGGGGATACGCTGGAACACAAGCCTACACACCAGAAGCTGTTCAAAAAGTTGAAGTTGGGAGTTTTCTCATGCCTGTGTTAATGGCTATGGCGGGGAGACATGACTGTTGATTTAGAAGGCTATTTGACATGCCATTGCTCCCGGCGGTGGATGTGGTGCAGCACAGAGAGGATCGTTGACAGCTTGCTGTGTACAGGATGGGGAGCTTGAGAAGACTGGTGTGTGTCTTGTTCTTACTATTTATCTCTCTCTCTCTCTTTCTCTTTCTTTTCCTCTTCCTCTTTCCTTCTCTCTCTCTCTCTCTCTTTTCTTTTGTGTTTCTGTTAAATAGCCATCCTTAGCCAGCTTCCACCCGGTTACGCAACCCTACACCTTAGAGGCTGCTGCCCTATATACGTAGACTTGGAATCACTCTTCACTTTAATAATGGAACACAAGTCACTTTAATAATGCTTAAATAATGTTTAAATACTGCTTTACTCATCTCATATGTATATACTGTATTCTATTCTATTGTATTTTAGTCAATGCAACTCCGACTGCTGATATTAATATCTGATATTTATATATTTCTTAATTCCATTCTTTTTCATTTTAGATTGGTGTGTATTATTGTGAATGGTTAGATATACTACTGCACTGTTGGAGCTAGGAACACAAGCATTTTGCTACACCCGCAATAACACCTGCTAAATATGTGGATGTGACCAATAAAATGATTTGATTTGATTCTCTCTCTCACTCTCTCTCTCTCTCTCTCTCTCTCTCTCTCTCTCTCTCTCTCTCTCTCTCTCCTTCCTTATCTCTTTTAATTTCTCTTTCTTTCTTTCTTTCTTTCTTTTTTCTTTCGTTCTTTCTTTCTTTCTTTCTTTCTTTCTTTCTTTCTTTCTTTCTCTCTCTCTCTCTCTCTCTCTCTCTCTCCCTCTCTTTCCCCCTTCTCTTTTTCTATTTTTTTTTCTCTCTCTCTCTCTCTCTCTCTCTCTCTCTCTCTCTCTCTCTCTCTCTTCTCTTTCCTTCTCTGTTTCTCTTTCTCTCTCTCTCTCTCTTCTCTCTCTTTCCTTCTCTCTTTCTCTTTCTCTCTCTCTCTCTCTCTCTCTCTCTCTCGCTCTCTTTTTCTCTTTCCTCTCTTTCTCTCTCTCTCTCTCTCTCTCTCTCTCTCTTCTCTTTCTCTTTCCTTCTCACTCCTCTTCAAGGTGCAGAGAGAAGAGGAGCATCCTGGGAGTGAAAACCCCAGACTGTTTCTTTTACCTTCTAATACCCATCAGAAGTTCAAAAGAAATAACCTGGGAACCTTTAGCTGTAGTAAAATGATACTGCTTCTCTTTCTCTAAACGTTTAAGCTTTTCTGAAAATGTGGGTTGTCTAATTACAATATTCATTACTTTAGTCGTGCTACTCATATCACCTGCTCGCCCTTCAGCCACAGGGCTGTTCTGTTGCACTGAACAATATTCAATTCAAAAGTCTGACATTCGGATGATTAAATGTGACATGTCTGTATAAGCAATTGTGGCATTGTTAGCTAAATACTTTGGGTAATGGTTGAGAAGGGAAAGATGGGGAAGAGGTGGAGGTCAAGGGAGGGAGGTGTGTGCTGGAGGGAGAGTAATGTCTTCAGTGACTCGCACATGTCTAGCCTCCAGACCTAGCACCAGGTAGATAGAGGAATAGAAGAAGCTCAGTACCTTTAAAACCATATGTATTCCTGTGTGCTCCACAGAGAGAGACGGACGGCGCTTAAACTATGACAGCCGGTACTTACAAGATGATACGATGAGAAGAAAGCACAGTCATTTGTGAGAAAAAAAAAAGGTATCTGTAGCCTGGAAGACAATGTCGCAGGTGGGCTGCTATTGTAGTGCTGATAAGTGGACACACCGGTATACATCTGTTTGGAGATGTGTTCATGTCTCAGGGACCTTTTCAGGAGTTAATATATGTCACATCACCACCAATCAAGACTAAAACTGGGGACAGGGCTTATTCTACACGCCGGTTTGAAGGACAGAGTACAAGGCGGGAAATTCCAAAATGAAAACAATATTCTGGGACTGTCAAACAGGCTTTAGGTGCTCCTGTATGTTATTATGCTCCAGGAATACCAGCGTACATTGTCATTGTTGACGACGAAACCGAATGCCGCATTAAACGTCTTAGGCACATTAGGCTCAGGGAATCAGACACCGAGTATCATTCAAACAGGAATTCAGCTCCTGAAAAGAAAACCACGAGAACGCCTGACATTGATATTGTTTCACAGCAACCCTTTAATTTCACCACCAAACATCACTAAGCCAGCTTTGGAAGGTGTCAGGTGTGCCCTCCAGTCTCTTCCTAGCTACGCTTTCCCCTCCCCTCTCCCTCCCTCTCTCCTCCCCTCCCCATTGTTGTGCACTCAGATGTTACGGATACTCCACCATCACCTTCACTGTCAGTGTCCACTCTGACCATCATGTCAGCCCACTCACTTTTCTACTGCCTTTACTACCAGATGTGTCATTATTACAGACTATTATTATTGTGAGATCATCATTTCAGGGGTGTCACAATGCTTGTTCGATACTGCTGTCATGCTGTATAATGTGACCTGTATCAGTGCTGCTCTCATGTGCTGGGTTACAAACAACCTATGGGAATTGTCTGACTCACCGGGCCCACTCATTCCTGTGGTTTGGTTAATGGTGTGACCTCAGCATCAGTCATGACATCACTTCCTTCTTGTTGTCTGGGTTGATTAGTGCTTCATTAAAGGAGAACTTTCGTTATAAACATAGGATTTGTTCCATCTGACAAATTATCCACCAAAAAAGGGTGATTTGTTTTCGTTTTGTGAGGACAGACAGTATAAGGTATGGATGTAAAAGTACAATCTGCACAGCTCAAACAGAGCAACAGTACGTCATCAGTCTCGTGTGGGTGACTTTGGTCAAGGTGGTCATTGGATGGATCAGATAAACATTTTGAGCGTAGACTTGTTTTTTTATGTCCCGTATCAACGAACACATGATCTAAACCTTGACTTTACCCTGAGAGTTACAAATGATGTCCGTTACTTCAGACAGCTTGCAGTGGGTGGCCTAGTCCTCTCAGACTAGATGCCCCCCCCCCCCCCCCCCCCTTTATCAGCCTTGTTTCCTCTTCCTTTCCCCCCTCTTCTCTCTCTCTTTCTCTCTCTGTCGTTCTTTTTCAAACCATGAGAACCCGAACGATTAAAGAATACTTTACAGATAATCACCCTGGACTCCAGCGCTTCCGCTGTGCTGATTACTGAGGAAATCATTAGAAGAAGAAAGGGCCTGGATCTTCCATCGTGGCCAGCCCGACTCATGGGAGGTCAGCGAGGGGTGTGTTTGATAGACCATTTGGTCTTCCTGTTCCTATTCCAGCATTTCCTCTATCTGCATGCTGGATGTGGATGTCTCGCCATCCCCACACCCTAATCTTTCCCATACTGTTTTGAGGGGCTGCTCTGACCCAAGGGAGGAGGAGGAGGGGGTTGAAGGGGGGTGACTCTTAGCTCCCATCTCTGGCTCTCTCCCTTCCCACTGTTATGGACACCCACACACACACCCTCTCCCTCTCTCCCTCCCTCTCAGTGGTGGTCCCCCCCACCAACCCCACCCCCCACCCCCGACCCCAAACTGGCTGATCCGAAGCACCATGCAGGACCCTCATGGGTACTGTCACAGATGGCTGTAACGACGTGGTCCCTAGCAGAGAAAGCGGTTCGCTGCAAGACTGGTGACATATGCTTGGTCGCATGGTTTTTCAACCAAGCAGGACACTGCCCTGACATCCGAAAAGACCCCCCCATCCATCGTCTCTACCGAGCACCACTCTTGATGGACATCACCCTAGTTCAGATTTTAGGGTCCCTCCCCAGTGTCCACTCTGTCCCCCTGGAAGGGCTGAGGAGGACGGGGTGACAGGACAAGTTAATTTCCCAGCATGCCGAGAGTGTGTACACAGCAGATATCGTGAGGATTTGCACAGAAGGGTGACAGAATGTATCAGGCATGCTGAATCTAGCGAGATGTAATGGGAAGAGAACCAGCCCTGCATAACTGTGTCCTGTGGTCATTCTGCATCCTTGTCTTCTCCAAAAGAGAATCGCACAAAGTCCCAGATTAAAGTACACAGCGAATCTGAGATTAAATGAGATTTGCTATTGTGGATATATTTTTCCCTCAGGTTTAAAATGCAGTAGAAAAATGTTGGGAAATGTTACTTTAGGAAAAACTAGATCCTTTCACAAAATATGTAAACACACTAAAACACGTAATTTTGTTCTCGATACGTATCATTAGCAGAAGGTGATGCCATTTCATACATGGAATTGAAAAGCAATAACAGCTGAACAATTGCCTTCCAATAGAGGAATTCCTACAACCCGAAGACTACCAGAGGACCATTGGCAGTCATTATAGTGAAACCTGACCTTGGTGGTTGTTTTACTGTAAAAAAAACATGTTTAAAATACCAAGAGGGCACAATGAACTCCAACGCAGAACAAACAAAACTAGCTGAAGTAAAAACAGCATCCCACATTTCTGTAACGCTGGCTTTTGTCCTGGGTTTGTAGGAACTTGATTGTTTTAACATTTGTTTATATTACATATTTTGCTGCTTAGCTCACTCCGCTATAGGTTTTCTTACCATGTAAGCGGATGAACTATTGGAAGGCCTTCTAAAAATGTTGACATCAGCCATAAAATAACATGATTCACAAGGGTGTGCATGCAAAACAAGAAAAAACACTGTGCAAAAAAGGAAATATTTGCATTAATAATCACATTGCATTAATAATAATTTGTCAGAGTTTTCAATTATTAATTGTTAACCCGTAATTTCCAAGGTGCTGTGCTTTAGGTTTCGGAGCTACATTGACTACAGTTGAAAAACTGACAAAAAAGAATAAAACAAGTGACATTCGGAAAAACAACACAATCATTAGTCAGTTAGAGGTCATTATTCAATTAGAGGTCATTAGTCAGTTAAAGGACATTAGACAGTTAGAGGAAATTAGACAGTTAGAGGACATTAATCAGTTAGAGGACATTAGACAGTTAGAGGACATTAGACAGTTAGAGGACATTAGACAGTTAGAGGACATTAGACAGTTAGAGGACATTAGACAGTTAGAGGACATTAGACAATTAGAGGACATTAGACAGTTAGAGGACATTAGACAGTTAGAGGACATTAGACAGTTAGAGGACATTAGTCAGTTAAAGGACATTAGACAGTTAGAGGACATTAGCCAGTTAGAGGACATTAGACAGTTAGAGGACAGTTAGAGGACATTAGACAGTTAGAGGACATTAGACAGTTAGAGGACAGTTAGAGGACATTAGACAGTTAGAGGACATTAATCAGTTAGAGGACATTAGACAGTTAGAGGATATTAGTCAGTTAAAGGACATTAGACAGTTAGAGGACATTAGCCAGTTAAAGGACATTAGACAGTTAGAGGACAGTTAGAGGACATTAGACAGTTAGAGGACATTAGACAGTTAGAGGACAGTTAGAGGACATTAGACAGTTAGAGGACATTAGCCAGTTAGAGGACATTAGACAGTTAGAGGACAGTTAGAGGACATTAGACAGTTAGAGGACATTAGCCAGTTAGAGGACATTAGTCAGTTAAAGGACATTAGACAGTTAGAGGACATTAGCCAGTTAGATTACATTAGACAGTTAGAGGACAGTTAGAGGACATTAGACAGTTAGAGGACATTAATCAGTTAGAGGACATTAGACAGTTAGAGGACATTAGACAGTTAGAGGACATTAGACAGTTAGAGGACATTAGCCAGTTAGAGGACATTAGACAGTTAGAGGACATTAGACAGTTAGAGGACATTAGCCAGCTAGCAGAGTTGATGAATTCATTGTCTTCTGCTGAGTTCAAATGTATTACATGACTTCCTCTCTAACAACTAAGAATCCCTTTGATTAAACAATACATCCAAACTCAATTAGTAGGCAATTCAACGTGCATGAGGGGATACCTGACACTGTGTACATGCCCTGAACATATATTCTCTAACATTATTTTGTTGTTTTAATGATTAAACTAAGGAGCTGGACTTGATTGTGTAAAGACAACAAGAACAGAAAGACAAAGTGACTTACGGTAATAAATATTCTTACTTGACGGACATTGTTTTAGTTATATTTGTCTGTTGTTGGATGAATGACCTTTTTATGCTATTGTGCACCCAGAAATGCACGGAGCAATGCGCCACTGTCCGGGTCTTGGCTGTGTGGCTTACACAAGCATGTTTCATTTCCTTTGGGTCGGATTCAATCAAAAGTGCCTTAGCAGCATTTAAGGTTGTATCATACTATATGTGTGCCTTTTTTGAAAACTGGGAGAATCAATAAATGTGAGGATTCTCTGTGTTATTTGTGCAATACCAAACCAAAGCCATTCTGTAATTTTATTGACCATATGTACTGTATATATATGATACTACATGAATACTACAATACAGGCTCTGTTGAATCAGCCTTAGGAAGGGAATGTCATGCACATTGACTCAGTAATGGTACTCCTTGTATACAGCCTCATTATTGTTATTTATTGTTTTGCTATTTGCACATTTTCTTATTTTTAAACTCTACATTGTTAGGAAATGGCTCGTAAGTAAGCATTTCACCGTAAAGTCTACACCTGTTGTATTTGGCGGATATGAGAAATACAATTTGATTTGATTTGATCTGTGGATCGCTGATGTCTTAGACTCAACTTACAACCAGCCAAGACGTTCTCTGTCGGTTCCCTGGCTGTTCCCTCACTTCCCTGTCTCTTCTCTGTCTGTTCCCTGTCTGTTCCCTGTCTCTTCCCTTCTCTGTCTCTTCCCTGTCTTTTCCCTGTCTGTTCCCTTTCTGTTCCCTTTCTGTTCACTGTCTGTTCCCTGTCTCTTCCCTGTCTCTTCCCTGTCTGTTCCCTTTCTCTTCCCTGTCAGTTCCCTTTCTCTAACCTGTCTGTTCCCCTGTCTCTTCCCTGTCTGTTCCCTGTCTCTTCCCTGTCTCTTCCCTGACTGTTCCCTGTCTCTTCAATGACTGTTCCCTGTCTGTTCCCTGTCTCTTCCCTGTCTCTTCCCTGACTGTTCCCTGTCTCTTTCCTGTCTCTTCCCTGTCTGTTCCCTGTCTCTTCCCTGTCTCTTCCCTTAATGTTCCCTTTCTGTTCCCTGTCTGTACACTGTCTCTTCCCTCCTGTCTCTTCCATGTCTCTTCCATGTCTCTTCCCTTTCTGTTCCCTGACACTTCCCTGTCTCTTCCCTGTCTGTTCCCTGTCTGTTCCCTGTCTGTTCCATGTCTCTTCCCTTTCTCTACACTGTCTGTTCCCTGTCTCTTCTCTGTCTCTTCTCTGTCTCTTCCCTGTCTGTTCCTTTCTGATCCCTGTCTCTACCCTGTCTTCTCCCTGTCTGTTCCCCGTCTCTACCCTGTCTCTACCCTGTCTCTTCCCTGTCTCTTCCTGTCTCTTCCCTGTCGCTTCCCTGTCTCTTCCCTGTCTGTTCCCTGTCTCTTCCCTGTCTGTTCCCTGTCTGATCCCCGTCTCTACCCTGTCTCTTCCCTGTCTGTTCCCCGTCTCTACCCTGTCTCTTCCCTGTCTGTTCCCTGTCTGTTCCCTGTCTGTTCCCTGTCTGTTCCCTGTCTCTTCTCTGTCTCTTCCCTTTCCCTTCCCTTTCTCTACACTGACTGTTCCCTGTCTCTTCCCTGACTGTCCCCTGTCTGTTCCCTGTCTGTTCCCTGTCTCTTCCCCCCTGTCTCTTCCCTGTCTCTTCCCTGTCTCTTCCCTGTCTCTTCCCTGACTGTTCCCTGTCTCTTCCCTGTCTCTTCTCTGACTGTTCCCTGTCTCTTCCCTGACTGTCCCCTGTCTGTTCCCTGTCTGTTCCATGTCTCTTCCCTCCTGTCTCTTCCATGTCTCTTCCCTGTCTCTTCCCTGTCTCTTCCCTGACTGTTCCCTGTCTCTTCCCTGACTGTTCCCTGTCTGTTCCCTGTCTCTTCCCTGTCTCTTCTCTGACTGTTCCCTGTCTCTTCCCTGACTGTCCCCTGTCTGTTCCATGTCTCTTCCCTCCTGTCTCTTCCATGTCTCTTCCCTGTCTCTTCCCTGTCTGTTCCCTCATGTCTCTTCCCCACTGTCTCTTCCCTGTCTCTTCCCTGTCTCTTCATGTCTCTTCCATATCTCTTCCCTGACTGACTGTTCCCTGTCTCTTCCCTGACTGTCCCCTGTCTGTTCCCTGTCTGTTCCATGTCTCTTCCCTCCTGTCTCTTCCATGTCTCTTCCCTGTCTCTTCCCTGTCTCTTCCCTGACTGTTCCCTGTCTCTTCCCTGACTGTTCCCTGTCTGTTCCCTGTCTCTTCCCTGTCTCTTCTCTGACTGTTCCCTGTCTCTTCCCTGACTGTCCCCTGTCTGTTCCATGTCTCTTCCCTCCTGTCTCTTCCATGTCTCTTCCCTGTCTCTTCCCTGTCTGTTCCCTCATGTCTCTTCCCCACTGTCTCTTCCCTGTCTCTTCCCTGTCTCTTCCCTCATGTCTCTTCCATATCTCTTCCCTTTCTGTTCCCTGTCTTTTCCCTGTCGCTTCACTTTCTGTTCCCTGTCTGTTCCCTTTCTCTTCCCTGTCTGTTCCCTGTCTGTTCCCTGTCTCTTCCCTTTCTGTTCCCTGTCTGTTCCCTGTCTCTTCTCTGTATCTTCCTTTTCTGTTCCCTGTCGGTTCCCTTTCTCTTCCCTGTCTGTCCCTTTCTGTTCCCTGTCTCTTCCCTGTCTGTTCCCTTTCTGTTCCCTGTCTGTTCCCTGTCTCTTCCCTTTCTGTTCCCTGTCTCTTCCCTTCCTGTTCCCTGCCTGTTCCCTGTCTGTTCCCTGTCTCTTCCCTTTCTGTTCCCTGTCTGTTCCCTGTCTCTTCCCTTTCTGTTCCCTGTCTCTTCCCTGTCTGTTCCCTGTCTCTTCCCTTTCTGTTCCCTGTCTGTTCCCTGTCTCTTCCCTGTCTGTTCCCTGTCTCTTCCCTGTATGTTCCCTGTCTGTTCCCTGTCTCTTCCCTGACTGTCTGATACATGGTGGCCAGACTATGAAGTAGTAGAAAAAAGCAAATATGAAAAGTGCAAACAGGCACCACGGTCTGCCTGCTAGATTAAGAGAAGTAAAGGCTTAAGAGAAGTATGTGACTTAAATCATCATCATTTTCTTACTTAACCTAATGGACACCATGTGAGGCCTGGACCCAGTCAACTCACAGCCGACCCAGTCACAACCCAGGCTGAAGAAAATACAAACGGGGTAAGAATTAAAGATGTTTATTTTTCCGAGGCTTATGTCCGGGGATAATCTGTTCTATCCTCAGTGAATGATTTGGTATTTTTATGCACCAGTTTAGCTGGTGATTAATAAAATGTACTTGCGTGGTTGGATGACTGAATGTCCTCTGATCTTAGTCCTAACATTTAAGCTCATTTTCTTTTAGATAATAACTGCAGCCTGTAACGAGTGCGCTGAGAGTCGGGAAGCAAACTCAGGGAGTGTTTTAATAAATAAACGAATGAAAAAAACACAAAACACAAACAAACGCACTGACATGAAAACAGAGTCAATAACACCCGAGGAAAGAACCAAGGGGAGTGACAGATATAGGGAAGATAATCAAGGAGGTGATGGAGTCCAGGTGAGTGTCATGAGGCGCTGGTGCGCAAGACGATGGTGACAGGTGTGTGGGATAATCAGCAGCCTGATGACCTAGAGGCCGGAGAGGGGAGTATACGTGTCCCAGACAGTCTATTAGAGCAGTGGTTTTCAACCAGTCTAGTGCGCCACCCACACTGATGTGCCTTGAGGAACACTGTGCCATAAAACGTTTCAATATTTTGTTTAATTTATAAATGTGACCTGTGGAATGAGCGTGGGATTTTGACTTGGGAGCACCAGTGCCGCTCAGATAATACATTGAATGGCACATGGTTACATCTGTATCCTTGTTTTAAGTTCGCTGTGCTGGAGCTACATTTGTACCATTATTATAATTTGTACCATTTGTGGTTGCAAATTTACAATACAGAAAACCGCTTGTCTCTAGACCTTTCTGTTTAAATGTAAGACCTATTTTACCTGCACTACCTGGGATTTTCTTTCTATAGGAGATTGCAGGAAGTTCTTATTAAAGGGGTACACACAAACCCGGCGCCAGGATATGATGACTAAAGGGGCAGTTTAAATCTGCGGGGGCTACAGTTTTGGGTGTTCTTGCATTAAGATTGTATCTGAATTCTTCTTATATAATCACACTATACCATAATAAGCATAACGTTCAAATGCAGACACTCCAGGTTTTATGGAGCGCTTTTGAAATCTGTAACCTATCTCTGCTGTGCTGTATCAGCACAATGGACATGCCCCTACAGCTAGGCTGTTTTGGTAATGATTATAGGCTACAAGATAGATAGGCTGTTTGTAATAGGTGAATATTCCCTATGTGAATACAGCTGTACACACAGCTGTCTTACCAAAATAATGCAAACTAAATACTGAAAGATCTGGCCTAGTTATTCATGCATGCAAACAAAAATACTGAATAGCAGTTTGGCTTAAAATACCGACACAACTACGAATGGGAATGAATGCTAACAGAACAAAACAGCTGTACCAATTATCATATTGATCGATGCATGGCACAGCAATACGTAACTGAACCAGTAAACAACTACA
>NW_027258624.1:0-50000 GCF_045791955.1 Oncorhynchus clarkii lewisi
GAGACTCTGGGGAGAGATTGAGAGACTCTGGGGAGAGCTAGAAAGACTTTGGGGAGAGATAAAGAGACTAGAGAGAAAGAGGACTCTCGGGAGGGAAAGAACTCTGGGGAGAGAAAGATGACTCTGGGAGAGAAAGAGAGAGCGACTGGGGAGAGAAAGAGAACTCTGGGAGAGAGAGAGAGACTGGGAAGAGAAAGAGGACTCGTGGAGAGAGAGAGAGACTGGGGAGAGAAAGAGGACTCGTGGAGAGAGAGAGAGACTGGGGAGAGAAAGAGGACTCGTGGAGAGAGAGAGAGAGACTGGGGAGAGAAAGAGGACTCTGGGGGAGAGAGAGAGACAGGGGAGAGAAAGAGGACTCTAGGGATAGAACGAGAGAGAGAGACTGGGGAGAGAAAGAGGACTCTGGGGAGAGAGAGAGAGAGACTGGGGAGAGAAAGAGGACTCGTGGAGAGAGAGAGAGACTAGGGAGAGAAAGAGGACTCGTGGAGAGAGAGAGAGAGACTGGGGAGAGAAAGAGGACTCGTGGAGAGAGAGAGAGACTGGGGAGAGAAAGAGGACTCTGGGGGAGAGAGAGAGACTGGGAAGAGAAAGAGGACTCTGGGTAGAGAGAGAGCGACTGGGAAGAGAAAGAGGACTCGTGGAGAGAGAGAGAGACTGGGGAGAGAAAGGGGACTCGTGGAGAGAGAGAGAGACTGGGGAGAGAAAGAGGACTCTGGGGAGAGAGAGAGACTGGGGAGAGAAAGAGGACTCTGGGTAGAGAGATAGAGACTGGGGAGAGAAAGAGAACTCTGGGGAGAGAGAGAGAGACTGGGGAGAGAAAGAAGACTCTGGGCGGAGAGAGAGAGACTGGGGAGAGAAAGTGGACTCTGGGGGAGAGAGAGAGACTGGGGCGAGTGAGAGGACTCTGGGGAGAGAGAGAGAGACTGGGGAGAGAAAGAGGACTCTGGGGGGAGAGAGAGAGACTGGGGAGAGAAAGAGGACTCTGGGAGAGAGTGAGACTGGGGAGAGAAAGAGGACTCTGGGGAGAGAGATAGAGACTGGGGAGAGAAAGAGGACTCTGGGGAGAGAGAGAGAGACTGGGGAGAGAAAGAGAACTCGTGGAGAGAGAGAGACTGAGGAGAGAAAGAGGACTCTGGAGAGAGAGAGAGATAGAGACTGGGGAGAGAAAGGGGACTATGGGGAGAGAGAGAGACTGGGGAGAGGAAGAGTACTCTGGGGGAGAGAGAGAGAGACTGGGGCGAGTAAGAGGACTCTGGGGAGAGAGAGAGAGACTGGGGAGAGAAAGAGGACTCTGGGGGGAGAGAGAGAGACTGGGGAGAGAAAGAGGACTTGTGGAGAGAGAGAGAGAGACTGGGGAGAGAAAGAGGACTCTGGGGAGTGAGAGAGATAGAGATTGGGGAGAGAAAGGGGACTATGGGGAGAGAGAGAGAGAGACTGGGGAGAGAAAGAGTACTCTGGGGGAGAGAGAGAGACTGGGGCGAGTAAGAGGACTCTGGGGAGAGAGAGAGAGACTGGGGAGAGAAATAGGACTCTGGGGGGAGAGAGAGAGACTGGGGATAGAAAGAGGACTCTGGGGAGAAAGAGAGAGACTGGGGTGAGAAAGATGACTCTGGGGAGAGAAAGAGAGAGCGAGAGCGACTGGGGGGAGAGAGAGAGAGAGACTGGGGAGAGAGAGGGAGAGAGAGAGACTGGGGAGAGAAAGAGGACTCTGTGGAGAGAGAGAGAGACTGGGGAGAGAAAGAGGACTCTGGGGAGAGAAAGAGAGAGAGAGACTGGGGAGAGAAAGAGGACTCTGGGGAGAGAGAGAGAGACTAGGGAGAGAAAGAGGACTCTAGGGAGAGAGAGAGAGACTGGGGAGAGAAAGAGGACTCTGGGGAGAGAGAGAGACAGAGAGAGAGACTGGGGAGAGAAAGAGGACTATGGGGAGAGAGAGAGAGACTGAGGAGAGAAAGAGGACTCTGGGGAGGGAGAGAGAGAGACTGGGGAGAGAAAGAGGACTCTGGGGGGAGAGAGAGAGACTGGGGAGAGAAAGAGGACTCTGGGGAGAGAGACTGGGGAGAGAAAGCGGACTCTGGGGAGGGAAAGAGAGAGCGAGAGAGACTGGGGAGAGAGAGAGAGGACTTTGAGGAGAGAGAGAGAGAGACTGGGGAGAGAGAGAGAGAGAGACTGGGGAGAGAGATAGAGACTAGGGAGAGAGAGAGACTGGGGAGTGAAAGAGGACTCTACTCAGAGAGAAGACTGGGAAACTGAGGCAAAAATAATGTCCTGTGATTATAGAGATAGATAAGTTGGATTGCTGTGAAGTAGTCTAATGATCAAATTCATAAACAGGTTAATAAATGACTCCATTGACCTTGAGTGTAATTATGTCCTTATGACACACTGCCCAGGGAGGTGCAGACATTAATGACACACTGCCCAAGGAGATGCAGATATGAATTAAGGGAGATAATGGAAGAAAACAACAGATCACCTTGCGATGTTATATTTCTCCAAGGAAAAGAATATACAGGCTGATAAGACACACTCCATTTGACATCCAAGGTTCGCATTAAAATCACCCTAAAAAAATGCAGGTAATGGACATTGTCCGTAACATTGGCAACTGCAAATTTTTTTTTTACTGCTTTGGATTGGATGTGTCAATGTGTAGTTCATACATTCACAATCTAGCAGCAGAATTACTGGCTTAACTCAATTAACACTGTCATTCCTAGTTTGAAAGCGACCGTTTTTCTGGAAGCTGTGCTGCATTTTCCCACACAGTCCCCTAGCAATTTGAGTTCAGCCAATGAGCTACAGCCCCTTGCCATATGAGTGACAGCTACCAAGATGCACACACAGCAGAGTGAGAGAGAAAGCAATGATGTGGAGCACATATCTGAGGAGAGCCTCCTACAGTATGGTCTGTATTTCCCTCCTACACTATGGTCTGTATTTCCCTCCTACACTATGGTCTGTATTTCCCTCCTACACTATGGTCTGTATTTCCCTCCTACACTATGGTCTGTATTTCCCTCCTACACTATGGTCTGTATTTCCCTCCTACACTATGGTCTGTATTTCCCTCCTACACTATGGTCTGTATTTCCCTCCTACACTATGGCCTGTATTTCCCTCCTACACTATGGTCTGTATTTCCCTCCTACGCTATGGTCTGTATTTCCCTCCTACACTATGGTCTGTATTTCCCTCCTACACTATGGTCTGTATTTCCCTCCTACACTATGGTCTGTATTTCCCTCCTGCACTATGGTCTGTATTTCCCTCCTACGCTATGGTCTGTATTTCCCTCCTACATTATGGTCTGTATTTCCCTCCTGCACTATGGTCTGTATTTCCCTCCTACACTATGGTCTGTATTTCCCTCCTACACTATGGTCTGTATTTCCCTCCTACACTATGGTCTGTATTTCCCTCCTACACTATGGTCTGTATTTCCCTCCTACACTATGGTCTGTATTTCCCTCCTACGCTATGGTCTGTATTTCCCTCCTACACTATGGTCTGTATTTCCCTCCTACACTATGGTCTATATTTCCCTCCTACACTATGGTCTGTATTTCCCTCCTACACTATGGTCTGTATTTCCCTCCTACACTATGGTCTGTATTACCCTCCTACACTATGGTCTGTATTTCCCTCCTACACTATAGTCTATATTTCCCTCCTACACTATGGTCTGTATTTCCCTCCTACACTATGATCTATATTTCCCTCTGAAACTATGGTCTGTATTTCCCTCCTACACTATGGTCTGTATTTCCCTCCTACACTATGGTCTGTATTTCCCTCCTACACTATGGTCTGTATTTCCCTCCTACGCTATGGTCTATATTGCACATATGTGACGTAGTACTCTATTTTTGTGGACCCACTTTTGGCTAGTGAGTGCTTCTGTCAGAACTACTGGCTGAAAAGTACCGGAGAATCTCTTTAACGTGCATCCACACATTTGTGGATAGACAGAATATAAGTGGTGTACTCATTAATACTGTAGGCCCAGATGAAGTTTTTTACATTTTGAGTAAATACCAGACAGGGCCACTTCATGACGGGGCCCCTGGACAATTACACTAAGAGAGAGGGAATGAACAATAATAAATAATAATGAATACACTAACTAGGCTTTTCGTTTTGGGACGATTTATCTCCATTTATTTTGTCTTTATTCACAATAAAAATCAATTTTCTTGAATCTATTCTTAGAGAACATGCTGTTCATATTCAATGGAAACATCTCTGTTGTCCAGAAGAGCCTCCTGGACACAGCAGGATACCACCACATAACCAGTTAAATGGTTAGGGTGGGTATTCTGTTGTCTCCTGCCTGACCTCCCCTCATCCTCTCTCTCTGCCAGTCTTTCTGTGGTTGCTGTTGTCTGCTGTTCTGTTTGGGGAGGACGCGCCTCTCTCTCTCTCTCTCTCTCTCTCTCTCTCTCTCTCTCTCTCTCTCTCTCTCTCTCTCTCTCTCTCTCTCTCTCTCTCTCTCTCTCTCTCTCTCTCTCTCTCTCTCTCTCTCTCTCTCTCTCTCTCTCTCTCTCTCTCTCTCTCTCTCTCTCTCTCTCTCTCTCTCTCTCTCTCTCTCTCTCTCTCTCTCTCTCTCTCTCTCTCCCCCCCTGTGGGTATAGCCATTATCCTCCTCTCCCTCCTCCTCCTCCCTCATTCCCTGCCAGGAGGAACAAAACCCAGCCCAGCTCCCCAGAGACACAAACACGCACAGACAGAAGAACGTGGCATCTCTCTGTGGCCCAGCCACATGCCAGCGTGTTGCCACAGAGGCCCTCCATCCTCAGCCCCATCCCCCCTGGACCCCTGGCCATCCTAAACACTCTCATTAAACACAATGTCTGGGTTAGTAACACTCAGAAGCATTCAACAGCCCGTTGTCATTTCTTAACATAGCCGTTTATGATATAATAGCACTTGTTTAAGTATTTTGTACATTGGCATATGCACATAGGGTAATGCTGTTGTTTATGTGGTGATCTGCCTGTCTCTCCACACTGTGTGATCAAGGCCCAGACACTGGGAGGAGAAGACAGCCTCCACTAACAGCCTGTTTGGACACTCCTCACTGACTGTCAATTATAGCCCCTAGCTGTCTCTCTGCTGTGACCCCAACAGACCTTCTCAGGAGCAGTGTCTAAGTAGCTGTTGACAGGCCCAGTCGTCTGTACCTGGTTAGTCACAGTGGGGCTGCTGGTTGTGTTATCACTCTACTGAGGCGCTACAGGGTCTGGGACAAACATCACTAAGAGTTGTATGAGCTGAACCAATTCAGTGTCCAACGTGGCTAAGGGGATTAGAGCCATGTGGACAAATAAGTGTGAGGTATTCAGAAAGTTTAAAACCCATATTAGCACCGTCAGAGAAAAAGCATGAGTCATCCCATAATAAAGAGAAAATAGACCAATAATAGGCTACAATGGAATGAATGGCGTTGGTTTTTATGCCCAGTAGACAACCACTCTAGTCAAGTCAGAACATTGTCCAGGAGTGGTGTTTTACAGCGGTTTGTATTTCTTAATGTGTCTGGATTGAGAAAATGAGAGAGAGAGAGAGAGAGAGAGAGGTGGAAACAGAGGGGAAGTTGTGTGGGGCAGGCTGGCTGACTCTGTTCCTTGTCGCCTCCAGCCAAACTAACACATTCACACTGTTAATAAAGGCTGATGAACTGAGGCCACTCTGTGTGGCTGAATAGTCACTCTAACGCTTCACACACACTACTTTTAAACAGTTGGAAATGTCAGACGGGCTAGGAGCTATTGTTTCAGGGAGAGAGAGAGAGAGAGAGAGAGAGAGAGAGAGAGAGAGAGAGAGAGAGAGAGAGAGAGAGAGACAGAGAGAGAGAGAGAGAGAGAGACAGAGAGAGAGAGAGAGAGAGAGAGAGAGAGAGAGAGAGAGAGAGAGAGAGAGAGAGAGAGAGAGAGACAGAGAGAGAGAGAGAGAGAGAGAGACAGAGAGAGAGAAAGAGAGAGAGAGCTTTCTTTCCATCCTTTTTTTCCGTCTTGCTCTTTATCCTCTCTCTCTTTCCGGCTGACTGGTGAATGGCTTCCCACTCCCTCTCTTTTATCCTGGTCTCTGCGCTGTTAAAGCCGTGACGTCCAGGAGGCAGGGACCGGGCTCTAAATCAGGGCCTGAGGAGTGACATATGTGACATGTGTGGCCCTGTGGACTGGCAGCAGCTTTGTGGCAGAGGGAGAGGAGAAAGAGGTGGAGAGAGAGGAGGGTGTAGGGGCCACAGACAGACACTCAGGGAGGAAAGGCAGGCTTAAGGAGCCCCTTGAGAAACGTCCCCGGCCAACAGGAAAAACAACACCTCAACAAGGGCTCCAGTCATCATCTACAACAACGGAACAGAAGAAGAAGAAATGCAGCTAAATGCCAGGGGGAAGTCAAGGGCTCTGGAGGAAAGAGGAAACGTGAGAACAGAGGGATGGAGGAGGAAGGGAGAGGGACAACAGAGGGATGGAGGAGGAAGGGAGATGGAGGGACAACAGAGGGATGGAGGAGGAAGGGAGAGGGACAACAGAGGGATGGAGGGGAAAGATAGATGGAGGGAAAACAGAGGGATGGAGGAGAAAGATAGATGGAGGGACAACAGAGGGGTGGAGGAGGAAGGGAGAGGAACAACAGGAAAGAAAGGGGCAGGCTAAATGGTAAAGAGTGTGACATGGAGAGGCAGGGACATACAAACACCTACAATTAGACAATAACTATTTTTCCATCACTACCTCTGTAGAACCTCCACACATAAGGACATACATTAGGGATCAGGTAGCATAGCAGTACATACCAAGGCGGAACGAATCCACACAGCACCGTACATGATAGGGTAGAGCGAGTATAGCAACACAACCCAACCCCCGGTTTTCCGGGAGACATGACAAAGAGAGAAAACAATTACAGTAGTTCTCAGAATCTATTCATTCTAATTTGCTAAGAAACACTTCTTTCCTCTCCCTCTCTTCAACCCCCTCCCCTGGCCCAGGCCCAGTCTAATCCACCACTTTAGCTCCATCTCAGATGATTTCACAGTTGTGACTAAACAGTCAATTTCCTCTTTCTTCCCCTGAGTGTTTACCAAGGGCAATGCCAATATGGCGTCTAGGGAGAAGAAACAAGGCCTGCGTCTTTCAAACCGCCAAAAGTTCTGCTAACGGGTGTTAGCATTCTCCACGGTGCTTTAGTTAACAGTCCTGTCTCTGTCCCCTAAGCAGATAGCATGGCTGTCCCTCCGTGAGCTGGCCAGAGACAGGGCCACAGCAGCCTGTGTCCTTCACCTGACATTAGAGCCATTAACATCTCGCTAACAAGACAAGTGGCCCATTATGATGCCAGAATAGCCCAGTCAAGGGGCCAAGGGGCTGCCGAGGAGGGCATACACACACACACACACACACACACACACACACACACACACACACACACACACACACACACACACACACACACACACACACACACACACATACTTCATCGTCGTGGTGACATCGCCACCTGTCCCCTACCAATCAGCCTGATCTCCACACTCTGAGCTTGGAGGCCATGGTTGTGTCTGTTCCTGAAGCAGGGATTTGGAGCGGTCTCCCTGTCTAATTACTGTTGGAAGGGCCCAGTGTTCCCCTGCTTAGTAAGGTGAATGTACTGTACCTAATGCCCCACTAACACTGCATAGAATCTGTATGACAGAAACAGCAGCTCCAGCTCCAGGCCAGAGACACAGTCCAGTAGTGAGTTGGGGAGCAGAATCTGTCAAACACTGCTACTGGACAATTAATCCATCCTGTCATGTTTGTATGTTCCACCCATTGATGCTCTAGTGCAGCTGCACAAAGAGCAGTGTTTTCCACTGTTTAACGCTTGTGCTTTGTGCTATGAAGCTAAGCCACTGGTATGTGACTCCAGACTTCCGCAGTTAAACCGGTTTGAAAGGAGCAAGAATAGCAGCGGTGTGGGAATGCAACGGCCATAGTCCTGGCCATGTGTCACCCGGCCCATACAGCCAGTCACGGAGTCTCGCTTGACTCTACCATCAGGGGCACAGAGGGACAGAGAGGGACACAGAGGGACAGAGAGGGACACAGAGGGGCAGAGAGGGGCAGAGAGGGACACAGAGGGACAGAGAGGGACACAGAGGGCCACAGAGGGCCACAGAGGGACAGAGAGGGAAACAGAGGGGCAGAGAGGGACACATGGGGACAGAGAGGGACACAGAGGGACAGCGAGGGACACATGGGGACAGAGAGGGACACAGAGGGACACAAAGAGACAGAGAGGGACACATGGGAACAGAGAGGGACACAGAGGGACAGAGAGGGACACAGAGGGACAGAGAGGGACACATGGGGACAGAGAGGGACACAGAGGGACAGAGAGGGACACATGGGGACAGAGAGGGACACAGAGGGACAGAGAGGGACACATGGGGACAGAGAGGGACACATGGGGGCACTGAGGGACACGGGGGGACACTGAGGGACACAGAGGGACACAGAGGGGTAGAGAGGGACACAGAGGGACATGGGGGGACACTGAGGGACACGGGGGGACACTGAGGGACACAGAGGGGCAGAGAGGGACACAGAGGAACAGAGAGGGACACATGGGGACAGAGAGGGACACATGGGGACAGAGAGGGCCACAGAGGGACACAGACGGACAGAGAGGGACACATGGGGACCGAGAGGGACACAGAGGGGCCGAGAGGGACACATGGGGACAGAGAGGGCCACAGAGGGACAGAAAGGGTCAGAGAGGTAAACAGAGGGGCAGAGAGGGACACAGAGGGACACGGGGGGACACTGAGGGACAGAAAGGGTCAGAGAGAGGAACACAGAGGGACAGAGAGGGACAGAGAGAGGAACACAGAGGGACACAGGGGGACACAGAGGGACACACAGAGGGACACACAGAGGGACACACAGAGGGACATCGAAAATCTCTTCCCAACTATTTTGCAATGTATATGGCACAGCTGTCAGCTTTGTGGTACTTAAATGAAATTGGTATATGTTTTTCTTTATCAAACTTTTCTTTAACCATTTATGGTCTTTAATACAGGGCCGACATACAAGTTCCTTACTTTTCCCCTTCTACTTGCCTCTTCCATTTTGTGGTAATGCTGCAATTAGTTGGTTGTAATTTTGGGAAGAGCAGACATTTCCATATGTGTGACCAGTCCTATTTATGATAGCATTCACTAAAGTTATACTTTTTTTTTTTAAATGTCTTCGATTTTTTTTATTTTTTTTAAATCAATTAGTATATTTGAGTTTAACCACAATATTTGTTGTATTATTTGTTCTGTCTTTTCAGGTGGATTAAACTGAAATTGCAACCAACTTTCTAAGGCTTGGTTAAAAAAAACAATGATATTTGGAGATGATTTCCTTTTCAAACAACTGAAAGTGAGCAGGTGTAATCTGAATAAAGGAAAAAGGCCTTTCCTGAACATGGGATGAGACATTCCTACCAATTTACTAGAGAACCAGTTTGGATTTAAGTAGAACTTTTGTATGAATGATGCCTTTAGTGTGAGGTCTAATGATTTAATAGTTAATCATGTCTGCCCTCTGAATTCATATTCGTTATATAAATAGGCCCTTTAAATTTTGTCTGGCTTGCCATTCCAAATGAAATGTAATATTTTTTGTTCATTTAATTTAAAAATCAGGTCAATAAAACCATAAGCAAACAGGTAAACTGTGAGATGACTAAAGAGTTAATCAGGGTGATTTTTCCACAAATAGACAGGTCTTTTCCTTTCCATGGTAGCAAGATCTTATCTATTGTTGCTAACTTTCTATTAAAATGTATTGGAGTGAGATCATTTCTTTCTTTTGGGATTTGTATACCGAGTATGTCCACATCTCCGTCAGACCATTTCATTGGTAAACTACATGGTAATGTAACATGTGAATGTTTTTGTGATCCAATACATTATATCATAATCACTTATCATAATTTGGTTTTAATCCAGAGAGGATAGCAAAAGTATCTATATCCTCTATGAGGCCGTGGAGAGATTCTAATTGTGGTTTTAAATCATCAGCGTAACAATGACACATTCGTTTTTAAGCCACGTATTTCTAATCCCTTAACATTATTGTTAGATTGTTCTAATTTTAACAGCTAACATTTCGATGGCAATAATAAATAGATATGCCGATAGTGGACAACCTTGTTTTACTCCTCTAGATAGATTAAAACTTTCTGAGATGTAGCCATTATTTACTATTTTACACCTATGGTTACTGTACATAACTTTAACCCATTTTATAAGATTCCCCAAAATGGAAATATCCTCAGCATTTGTATATAAACTCCAGTCGTACTTTATCAGAAGCCTTTTCAAAATCAGCTATGAAAACAAGGTCTGGTGTCCCCGATATTTCATAGTATTCTATTTCCAGTACTTGTCTTATATTATCTCAGATGTATCGTCCATGTAAAAAACCTGTCTGATTATGAAGAATAAGATCTGACAATACTTTTTTAATTCTATGCGCCAAGCAGTTGGCTAGGATTTTAGAAAAAGTGTAAGAGGCCTCCAATTTTTAAATGGACTGGATCTTTCTATATACCACTTGGGTCCTGTTTCAGTAATAATGATATCAGACCTTCTTGTTGCGTGTCTGATAATCTACCATTTATATAGGAGTAGTTAAAACATGCTAATAATGGTCCTCTGAGTATATCAAAAAAGTTTGGTATACTTCCACTGGTCTGCCATCCATTATTAAAGGTTTACTGTAATGACTCATAGGCCGTGGCAGCGTCTCTGGCCACCTGAGGAGGCACCTCTGGGACAGGGGACTGGCCATAGTCCAGACTATGCCACTATACCCCCATAACAGGGCAGTGTCAGGCATGCAGCAGGTGTGTGCTGACTGGGAACAGAACAGACTAGGATGGGGTGGCAGGACTTCCTGCGATGTAGAGGAAGGGTTGAAAGGGGACGTGAGGTGTCAATCCTGGACACAATATCTCTCCCTCCCTGGGGGGCTATAATGGCACAGTTATAGTACCAAATTAAAACCAAGTGCAATCATCAAAACCCAAGTGTCTGTGACCAGACAGTGAGCTGAGGTGCGGCCCATATCCACTGAGTCCATGCACCATTTAACCCAACAGTGCAGGCCAGCAGTGCTTATACAGCAGGCTAAAGGCCTAGCTCCACTAGAGTGTGCTCTCCTAAACACCAGGGAGGGAGGACGTGTTGTGTGTGTATAGACACAGTTGAACAGCTCATCCAGGAGCCTGCTGGCGTGATAAATACAAACACTTCTGGTCAACTAGAACACAACATAAATCTAAAGTTAGTGCACGTCAGCAGACAGACAGACTCAGGGAGCTGGGTAAAGACAAAGGGGTGAAGGGGACAACCAGCTATCAATTCTCACCTCCATATGTTACATGGTCTAACGCTGGAAGAGCCACTGTTTATCTCAAGCATTCATAGTATA
Organism: Oncorhynchus clarkii lewisi; assembly: GCF_045791955.1. NCBI lineage: Eukaryota > Metazoa > Chordata > Actinopteri > Salmoniformes > Salmonidae > Oncorhynchus > Oncorhynchus clarkii. Next base: position 11,472 of record NW_027258624.1, read on the forward strand.
CTATACTTTCTATTATACAGTGTGTGTGTGTGGCCATGGATCCCAGTAAGTGACATGCAAATACACACATTTCAATACATTTCACATCCCAGTGTGAACCAGGATAATAATATAATGATAATGCTTTATGTATTGGGGAAATGAAGTGCTGCTTCGGTGAATGCCTAACATGTTTCCTAATATTTCCCACACACACACTCGTGTGTACCCACACGCACACACACACAGAGCCCTGTATATTCCTTTTCTTCCCAGCTTCCGAAGGCCATAACATCAGCAAATGATTGAAGAAAAGAGCGTGGATTAAAGCAGTGTAGAACAAGGTGCTTGAAGCAATAACAGAAAGAGGGAACAAAGGAAGATAAGAGACTGTGGAGGGAAGATAATTAATGAATGGCTGCCTGAGATAATACAAGCTCCAACAGCAGGACCTCTTGTCCTACTTCTGCTGAATATTACTTTATACCCCCCCCCCCCCCCCCCGCACACAGACACACACACACACACACGGATGCGTGCACAAAAACACAAACACACATACAGCTGTGAAAGGAGAGATTCAAACAGCAGCTCCCAGGGGCGCCTAATAGTACATTACCCAGAAACGTTGGTCTATGGTCTATGACCAGGGACACAGGAGGTGGAGCAAGCCACAGGGGAGCCAGCTCAGGGAAGCCAGCTCAGGGGAGCAGGCTCAGGGAAGCCAGCTCAGGGGAGCAGGCTCAGGGGAGCCAGCTCAGGAGAGCCAGCTCAGGGGACAGCCCCAGTAAACTGGCATGAATGGTCAGGCAACTACTTCACATGCAAATCCTCACATGCCAGTCTGCTTCCATTAAAATGTAACACTCAGACCCCAAAAATATACACCGTGGAAAGTTCCTAAAATAAATGTCTGGTTTATTCACCGCTTTGCAATGTGATGTATGACTTGTGAATTCATGTGCCAATAGATTTAGTTCATGGTTTATTTAGTGTATTATGCGATGCAATTTTCAACAATGTTGAGAAATAGTATTGCAGGTAGTTGAGATCAGTGGTGTGAATAGAGATATGGAGAAGTTCTGCCCCCCCCCCCCTTCTGCTTAAACCTCCCCCAGCAGCCCACAGGGAAACACAGGAAGGTCCCTCCATTGTTCCTTCAGGGGGACACAAAAATGGGATTAATTTAAATTTGCTTGACAATGCAGGGAGACAGACAGGTTCCAGAGAGAGACAGACATGTTCCAGAGAGAGGCATACAGGGCCCAGAGAGAGACATACAGGGCCCAGAGAGAGAGACAGACAGGGCCCAGAAAGAGAGACAGACAGGTTCCAGAGAGAGGCATACAGGGCCCAGAGAGAGAGACAGACAGGGCCCAGAGAGAGAGACAGACAGGGCCCAGAGAGAGACATACAGGGCCAGAGAGAGACATACAGGGCCCAGAGAGAGAGACAGACAGGGCCCAGAGAGAGAGACAGACAGGGCCCAGAGGGAGACATACAGGGCCCAGAGAGAGACATACAGGGCCCAGAGAGAGACATACAGGGCCCAGAGAGAGACATACAGGGCTCAGAGAGAGAGACAGACAGGGTCCAGAGAGAGAGACATACATGTTCCAGAGAGAGGCATACAGGTCCCAGAGAGAGACATACAGGGCCCAGAGAGAGACACACAGGGCCCAGAGAGAGACACACAGGGCCCAGAGAGAGACATACAGGGCCCAGAGAGAGAGAGAGACAGGGCCCAGAGAGAGACAGTCAAGGTCAAGAGAGAGAGAGACAGGGCCCAGAGAAAGACAAGCAAGGTCCAGAGAGAGACAGGCAAGATCCAGAGAGAGACAGACAGAGCCCAGAGAGAGACAGACAGGGCCCAGAGAGAGAGAGACAGACAGGGCCCAGAGAGAGACAGTCAAGGTCAAGAGAGAGACAGACAGGCCCAGAGAGAGACATACAGGGCCCAGAGAGAGACACACAGGGCCCAGAGAGACACATACAGGGCCCAGAGAGAGAGAGAGACAGGGCCCAGAGAGAGACAGTCAAGGTCAAGAGAGAGAGAGACAGGGCCCAGAGAGAGACAGGCAAGGTCCAGAGAGAGACAGGCAAGATCCAGAGAGAGACAGACAGAGCCCAGAGAGAGACAGACAGGGCCCAGAGAGAGAGAGACAGACAGGGCCCAGAGAGAGACAGTCAAGGTCAAGAGAGAGACAGACAGGCCCCGAGAGAGACATACAGGGCCCAGAGAGAGAGACAGACAGGGCCCAGAGAGAGAGAGAGAGACATGTTCCAGAGAGAGACAGACAAGGCCCAGAGAGAGACAGACATGGCCCAGAGAGAGACATACAGGGCCCAGAGAGAGAGACAGACAGGGCCCAGAGAGAGAGAGACAGACATGTTCCAGAGAGAGACAGACAGGTTCCAGAGACATACATGGCCCAGAGAGAGAGAGACAGTCAAGGTCAAGAGAGAGAGAGACAGACAGGGCCCAGAGAGAGATAGTCAAGGTCAAGAGAGAGACAGACAGGGCCCAGAGAGAGAGACAGACAGGGCCCAGAGAGAGACAGTCACGGTCAAGAGAGAGACAGACAGGGCCCAGAGAGAGACAGGCTAGGTCCACACAGAGACAAGCAAGATCCAGAGAGAGACAGACAGGTTCCAGAGAGAGGCATACAGGGCCCAGAGAGAGAGACAGACAGGGCCCAGAGAGAGAGACAGACAGGGCCCAGAGAGAGACATACAGGGCCAGAGAGAGACAGACAGGGCCCAGAGAGAGAGACAGACAGGGCCCAGAGAGAGAGACAGACAGGGCCCAGAGGGAGACATACAGGGCCCAGAGAGAGACATACAGGGCCCAGAGAGAGACATACAGGGCCCAGAGAGAGACATACAGGGCTCAGAGAGAGAGACAGACAGGGTCCAGAGAGAGAGACATACATGTTCCAGAGAGAGGCATACAGGGCCCAGAGAGAGACATACAGGGCCCAGAGAGAGACACACAGGGCCCAGAGAGAGACACACAGGGCCCAGAGAGAGACATACAGGGCCCAGAGAGAGAGAGAGACAGGGCCCAGAGAGAGACAGTCAAGGTCAAGAGAGAGAGAGACAGGGCCCAGAGAAAGACAAGCAAGGTCCAGAGAGAGACAGGCAAGATCCAGAGAGAGACAGACAGAGCCCAGAGAGAGACAGACAGGGCCCAGAGAGAGAGAGACAGACAGGGCCCAGAGAGAGACAGTCAAGGTCAAGAGAGAGACAGACAGGCCCAGAGAGAGACATACAGGGCCCAGAGAGAGACACACAGGGCCCAGAGAGAACCATACAGGGCCCAGAGAGAGAGAGAGACAGGGCCCAGAGAGAGACAGTCAAGGTCAAGAGAGAGAGAGACAGGGCCCAGAGAAAGACAGGCAAGGTCCAGAGAGAGACAGGCAAGATCCAGAGAGAGACAGACAGAGCCCAGAGAGAGACAGACAGGGCCCAGAGAGAGAGAGACAGACAGGGCCCAGAGAGAGACAGTCAAGGTCAAGAGAGAGACAGACAGGCCCAGAGAGAGACATACAGGGCCCAGAGAGAGAGACAGACAGGGCCCAGAGAGAGAGAGAGAGACATGTTCCAGAGAGAGACAGACAAGGCCCAGAGAGAGACAGACATGGCCCAGAGAGAGACATACAGGGCCCAGAGAGAGAGACAGACAGGGCCCAGAGAGAGAGAGACAGACATGTTCCAGAGAGAGACAGACAGGTTCCAGAGACATACATGGCCCAGAGAGAGAGAGACAGTCAAGGTCAAGAGAGAGAGAGACAGACAGGGCCCAGAGAGAGATAGTCAAGGTCAAGAGAGAGACAGACAGGGCCCAGAGAGAGAGACAGACAGGGCCCAGAGAGAGACAGTCACGGTCAAGAGAGAGACAGACAGGGCCCAGAGAGAGACAGGCTAGGTCCACACAGAGACAAGCAAGATCCAGAGAGAGACAGACAGAGCCCAGAGAGAGACAGACAGGGCCCAGAGAGAGACAGACAGACAGGGCCCAGAGAGAGACAGTCAAGGTCAAGAGAGAGACAGACAGGGCCCAGAGAGAGAGACAGACAGGGCCCAGAGAGAGACAGTCACGGTCAAGAGAGAGACAGACAGGGCCCAGAGAGAGACAGGCCAGGTCCACACAGAGACAGGCAAGATCCAGAGAGAGACAGACAGAGCCCAGAGAGGGCCCAGAGAGAGACAGACAAGGTCAAGGGAGAGACAGACAGGTTCCAGAGAGAGACAGACATGTTTCAGAGAGAGACATACAGGGCCCAGAGAGAGAGAGACAGACATGTTCCAGAGAGAGACATGCAGGGTCTCCTGCACGGTGACTGTAACAGACGGGAATTTTTAATTTAACTAATTTAACGAGGCAAGTCAGTTAAGAACAAATTCTTATTTACAATGGAACAGCCTAGGAACAGTGGGTTAACTGCCTTGTTCAGGGGCAGAACGACAGATTTTTACCTTGTCAGCTCTGGGATTCAATCTAGCAACCTTTTGGTTACTGGCCCAACACTCAAACCACTAGGCTACCTAGTGGTTACTGGCCCAACACTCTAGTGGTTAGAGCATTGGGCCAGTAACCGAAAGGTTGCTGGATGGAATCCCCGAGCTGACAAGGTAAAAATATGCCATTCTGCACCTGAACAAGGCAGTTAACCCACTGTTCCCCGGTAGGCCGTCATTGTAAATAAGAATTTGTTCTTAACTGACTTGCCTAGTTAAATAAACTTTACATTTTTTTATTTAATTTTTAAATAGACACAGGGAGTCTTGGTAGTGAGCTTGGCCTATCGCTGCAGCCTGCAGCCGGAGGTGTGGTTAGACCACTGACCTGTGTACAGTACCTGCGTCACTGCAGAACCCGAAGGACACATACCTCTGCAGACCAATAGAGGACACAGCACAGACATCTGTACAGTACAGTGGCTGGGATGAGCATGAGAGCAGAGAGCAGAGATGGGACTTTTAAAACCGTCTGTTTGTCTGTTACCTGTCAGCCAAGCACAGCAGCAGCAACAAACATCACAGGTCAAAACGATCTTTCCAATAGAAGACGTTTGGAGAGATGAGGAAGTGAAGTTTGAGCAGAACTTAATTCATGTAATTTATCCACAGAGAGAGGAGGAGAACAATGGAGAATATATAAGAGGGGGAAAAATAGAGGAAAACAGATTCTAATTAGAGAAAGTTCATCAAACAACTCCTCAGTAGCTCCAGACTGTGTCCTCCACGGTACCTCTTAAATACCCCACTGCATAAATCATCCAGCCTACTGTAATGGTAGATTATGCAGGAGAGATGTCTAAAGTGGCATTCTCCACGGGGGACTATGAAGAATGACACTACCACACTTTTCTTCGCTTATTAACTTCAGCAGTGAAGACAACACTTCGTACTTTGTCCTTATTAGAAGAGAGACTTTCTCTGGAGAGACAATATGCCTGAACCTGTCAATGTTCTTCTCAAATACCCGATGAACTGTCCTCAATTCCACTTTGACAATACTGCACATTTTGATATAAGCTTCTCACTCTGACAATAGCACGGTATAATCGGTATTCAGTTCACGTTGGTTCACTATGTCAGGCTGTGAAGTCTCTGACTAGCTTGACAGACTTCTGTGAACAAAGCCAGTGCTTGATAACATGTCTCATATCAAGGGGAACTAAATGGACTCTGTGTTGTAATCAGGGGACCAGAGTTTGAATGACACAGATCGTGCATCCTGCCTCTACTTCCTGGTACACAAGCATACTGTCAACTAGGGTTGTGACGGTCATTTTGTCAGTGGGTTAGTGTCATGTAAAAGCCTGCTGGTCTCACGGTATGTGACCGTTAATTAACATAAACACGTTTAGCATCTCCAGGACACACATACAAGCCTCTGATGTGCACCTTTGGAACATCTACGTGAAAGAAAAGTGAAAGACTAATATCTTCACCCACCAGACTATTCTTCTTTTCATTTTGTCTTTACATATACTACATAATATATGTGTGACAGTAGTTTTCATTTAGAATGGACCATTATCATGCACCTGTCTCAGAACAGGGTGGAAAAATATGTAATCTATGCGCTTAAAAAGGCGCTATACCCGTAGTTCAATTTCCTGCTAGCCAGGTAGGTTATACTCCTGTTGTAAAGCGAAGCAATATGCTTAATATTACTCAAGTTGATAAATAAATATAATAGGCCTAGCCTTTAGAAAGCGGATGGGATTCTCCTCTTCTTAATAGACGCCATCAAAACTCTGTTTTCTCATGCAATTGCATATACAGTAAAAACGGAAAGTATTCAAACCCCTTCAATTTTTCCACATTTTGTGATATTACAGCCTCATTTTAAAATGTATTAAATAGTTTTTTTTCCACTCATCAATCTATAGACACTAACCCATAATGACAAAGCAAAAACTGGTTTTCAGAAAATTTAGCAAATGTATTAAAAAAAATACTGAAATATCACATAGATATGTAGGTTTTCAGAACCTTTACTCAGTACTTTGTTGAAGCACCTTTGGCCGCGATTACAGCCTTGAGTCTTCTTGGGTATGACGCTACAGGCTTGGTACACCTGTATTTGGGGAGTTTCTCCCATTCTTCCCTGCAGATCCTCTTAAGCTCTGTCAGGTTGGATGGGAAGAGTCGCTGCACAGCTTTTTTCAGTTATACAGAGATGTTCGATCGGGTTCAAGTCTGGGCTCTGGCGGGGCCATTCAAGGACATTCAGAGACTTGTCACAAAGTCACTCCTGCGTTATTTTGGTTGTGTGCTTAGGGTCGTAGTCCTGTTGAAAAGTGAACATTCTCCCCAGTCTGAGGTCCTGAATGCTCTGGAGTAGGTTTTCATCAAGGACCTCTATGTACTTTGCTCTGTCTATCTTTCCCTCGATCCTGACTAGACTCCCAGATCCTGCCGCTGAAAAACATCCCCACATCATGATGCTGCCACCACCATGCTTCACTGTAAGGATGGTGACAGGATTCCTCTAGACGTGACGCTTGGCATTCAGGCCAAAGAGTTCAATCTTGATTTCATCAGACCAGAGAATCTTGTTTGTTATGGTCTGAGGGTCCTTTAGGTGCCTTTTGGTAAACTCCAAGCGGGTTGTCATGTACCTTTTACGGAGGAGTGGCTTCCGTCTGGCCAATCTACCATAAAGGCCTCATTAGTGGTGTGCTGCAGAGAAGGCTATCTTTCTGGAAGGTTCTCCCATCTCCACAGAGGAACTCTGGAGTCCTGTCAGAGAGACCATTGGGTTCTTGGTCACCTCCCTGACCAAGGCCCTTCTCCCCCAATTGCTCAGTTTGGCCGGACGGACGGCTCTAGGAAGATTATTGGTTGTTTCAAACTTCTTCCATTTAAGAATGACGGAGGCCACTGTGTTCTTGAGGACCTTCAATGCTGCAGACATTTTTTGATACCCTTCCCCAGATCTGTACCCCGACGCAATCCTGTGTCGGAGCTCTCCGGACAATTCCTTCAACCTCATGGCTTGGTTTTTGATCTGACATGCACTATCAACTCTGGGACCTTATAAAGACAGGTGTGTGCCTTTCCAAATCCTGTCCAATCAATTGAATTCACCACAGGTGGACTCCAATCAAGTTGTAGAAACATCTTAAGGGTGATCAATGGAAACAGGATGCACCTGAGCTCAGTTTCGAGCCTCATAACAAAGGCTCTGAATATGTATGTATTTAAGGTATTTCTGTTTTTTATGTGTAATAAATTTGCAAACATTTCTAAAAACCTGTTTTTCCTTTGTCATTATGGGGTATTGTTTGTAGATTGATGAGGAAAAACCTGTATTTAATTTGTTTTAGAATAAGGCTGAAACGTAACAACATGTGGGAAAAGGGAAGGGGTGTGAATACTTTCCGAATGCACTGTGGCTTATAGAAATGTTGTGCAACATGAACTCATGGGCTCTCAGGAAGTGTTTGATTAGATTTCTGATTACATTTGCATCGATGTCAGAGAGATTAGAGGAACAATAGAGTGCAGAGTGCCAGGCAGTTAGCAAGTTTGGTAGGCTACTAATGACCATCAGCAGCATCAGTGCTTGGAGAAGCCTAATTACCGTGACTAAACGGTCATGTGGAATTTGACTGACATCATGACTCTTGACTACCAGTGTGGCAGTAATATGGTCACCGTAACAGCCCTACTGTCAACCTTGTTTACATGACGTCTAATGCAATTCAAAACACTTCCTCTCCCACACGCACTGGTCAATGTCTACAGATGACTTCCCACGACTTCTCTATGTCACATTGTTAGAATGGCCCTGAGAGGCTCTGAGAGACTGTCAGTATTAGTCCTTCAAGACAGAAAAACAACTAAATTCATTGTTTGAGATGTGTAGGTGCTACACTGATTGTTTTACTGTTCACTCCATTTTTGGGGACTGAGTCCAGATGGGGAAGTGGGGGACACATATCTTAAGCAGTCAAAGAAACAGCCAGTGAAGAAGGTGACAGCTACACTAGCGGTTAAGGTCGTTGGGCCAGTAACCGAAAGGTAGCTGGTTTGAATACCTGAGCCGACTAGTTGAAAAATCTGTTGCTGTGCCCTTGAGCAAGGTACTTAACCCTAATGGCTCCTGTAAGTCGCTCTGGATAAGAGTGTTAAATGTTGAAAATGTTCCCTAAAAAGAGGTATATTAAAGTAGACCATACACCCTACCTGTCAGATACCCCTGTCCCCCCTGTGTCTGTCTCATAGCCTCCTGAGACCGAGCAACTCCGTTTTCTAAGCAACTCTATATCTCTAAGGCCATACACGCCATTGTGTAAGGTCTTATTGCACCCTTGAGAGGACATCCTGGGATTTTCAATGACATCACAGGTGTCGGTGTGCCACCTTGATAATTGTTTCTTTAATACATTTTTTTATGGCTACCATCACAATTAGCGCATTTGATAGTTAGTGTGTATAATTGTGTAAAGGTAATTTTTGTGAGTTTTATATTCAAATTGTTTACTATCTAGCAATAGTTTGGGTATTTTTCCGAGCATTGTAATATATACATTACCAGTCAAAAGTTTGAACACACCTACTCATTCCAGGGTATTTCTTAATTTTCTATATTTTCTACGCTGTAAAATAATAGTGAAGACATCAAAAATATGAAATAACACATATGTAATCATGTAGTTTTTGATTCTTAAAAAGTAGCCACCCTTTGTCTTGATGACAGTTCTGCACACTCTTGGCATTCTCTCAACCAGCTTCATGAGGTAGTCACCTGGAATGCATTTCAATTAACAGGTGTGTCATGTTAAAAGTTAATTTGTGGAATTTCTTTCCTTCTTAATGCGTATGAGCCAATTAGCTGTGACAAGGTAGGGGTGGTATACAGAAGATAACACTATTTGGTAAAATACAAAGTCCATATTATGGCAAGAACAGCTCAAATAAGCAAAGAGAAACAACAGTCCTTCATTACTTGAAGACATGCAAGTTAGTCAATCCGGAATATTTCAAGAACTTTGAACATTCCTCACCTCTAATGCAGAGGATAAGTTCATTAAAGTTACCAGCCGCAGACATTGTAGCACAAATAAATGCTTCACAGAGTTCAAGTAACAGACACATCTCAACATCAACTGTTTAGAGGAGACTGCGTGAATCAGGCCTTCATGGTCGAATTTCTGCAAAGAAACTACTACTAAAGAACACAAATAGAACAAGATACTTGTTTGGGTCAAGAAACACAAGCAATGGACATTAGACCATTGAAAATATGTCCTTCGGTCTGATGAGTCCAAATGTTTGATTTTTGACTCCAACCACCATGTCTTTGTGACATGCAGAGTAGGTGACCGGATCATCTCTGCATGTGTGGTTCCCACCGTGAAGCATGGAGGAGGTGTGATGGTGTGGGATTGCTTTGCTGGTGACACTGTCAGTGATTTATTTAGAATTCAAGGCACACTTAACCAGCATGGCTACCACAGCATTCTTCAGCAATACGTCATCCCATCTAGTTGACGCTTAGTGGGATTATCATTTGTTTTTCAACAGGGCAATGACCCAACATACCTCCAGGCAGTGTAAGGGCTATTTGACCAAGATGGAGAGTGATGGAGTGCTGCATCAGATGACCTGGCCCCCACAATCACCCAGCCTCAATCCAATTGAGATGATTTGGGATGAGTTGTACCGCAGAGTGAAGGAAAAGCAGCCAACAAATGCTTAGCATATGTGAGAACTTGTCACGCCCTGACCTTAGTTTTCTTTATTATTTTGGTTAGGTCAGGGTCTGACAAGGGTGGTTGGTTAAGTTTTTGTATTGTCTAGGTGTTTTTGTCCTGTCTAGGGTTTTTGCATATCTATGGGGTTTTAGTATGTCTAGGTATATGTAGGTCTATGGTGGCCTGAATTGGTTCCCAATCAGAGACAGCTGTTTATCGTTGTCTCTGATTGGGGATCCTATTTAGGTTGCCATTTTTCCATTTTGGTTATGTGGGTTATTGTCTATGTGTAGTTGCCTGTCAGCACTCGGTTTATCATAGTGCCACGGTCGTTTTGTTGTTTTGTTAGTTTGTTTTAGTGTTTCTTCATTAATAAAACAATCATGTATTCCTATTACGCTGCGCCTTGGTCTCATCAATACGACGATCGTGACAGAATTACCCAAGGAGGAGCAGACGTTATGGACCTGGGAAAACATTTTGGACGGAAAAGGATCCTGGACATGGGAGGAAATACTAGATGGAGCAGGACCCTGGACACAGCCTGGGGAGTATCACCGTTCTAAGGAGGAGAAATACAGGAGAATAGAGGAACGGAGACGATATGAGGGTACACGGCTAGCACGGAAGCCCACGGCTAGCACGGAAGCCCACGGCTATCACGGAAGCCCACGGCTAGCACGGAAGCCCACGGCTAGCACGGAAGCCCACAGCTAGCACGGAAGCCCACGGCTATCACGGAAGCCCGAGAGGCAGCCCCAAGAAATGTTTGTGGGAGGGCACACGAGGAGATTGGCTGAGTCAGGTAGGAGACCTGAGCCAACTCCTCGTGCTTACCGTGGGGAGCGTGTAACTCGTCGGGCACCGTGTTATGCAGAGATGTGCACGGTGTCTCCAGTGCACTATTCTAGCCCGGTGCGCTCTATTCCAGCAGAATGGGCATCCAGACAGGACGTATTGAGCCAGCTCTATGTTCTGGATCTCCAATGCATCTCCACTGTCCAGTGTATCCTGTGCCTCCTCCCTGCACTCGCCCTGAGGTGCGTGTCACCAGCCCAGTACCACCAGTGCCAACACCACGCACCAGGCTTCCTGTGCGCCTCCAGAGCCCAGTACGCCCTGTTCCTCATCCCCGCACTCGCCCTGAGGTGCGTGTCACCAGCCTGGCACCACAAGTGCCGGCACCACGCACCAGGCCTACAGTGCGCCTCCAGGGTCCAGTACGCCCTGTTCCTGCTCCTCGCACTCGCCCTGAGCTCCTTCAAGTCTGTTGGAAAAGCATTCCTCATGAAGCTGGTTGAGAGAAAGCCAATAGTGTGCAAAGTTGCCATCAAGGCAAACAGTTGTTACATTGAATAATTTAAAACATAAAATATAAAACACTTTTTTGGTTACTACATGATTACATATGTGTTATTTCATAGTGTTGATGTCTTTACTATTATTATACTATGTAAAAAAAATTACAAATAATGAAAAACCCTTGAATTAGTAGGTGTGTCCAAACTTTGACGTGTACTGTATATATTGTTTTACATGAAATAAGAGCTAAATAAGAGATGATTAATAAATGTCCTCTGTAGTGGACATCATCATGGACTAACTATGTTTTTAACCTTCTGTATCCATTTATTGAAGGTTTCATATTTACTATCAACCGAGACGGACGCTACAATGCACATACAACATCATATAAACAAAGTTTTTTTCCCCAAGCTCTACTGCCGTGTCTCAGGAGAATAGATTGGAGGCCCCTTCTTATTGGATCTACCTTTTGTGTGCTAATCCTGCCTCTGGGCCATGCAAAGCTGCAGGGACAAGCAGAACACAAATAAATAAAAATGGGCCATAGTCTCTCCTGGTCTCTACCCATTTTTCCCATTTCAATCAAGCCTGGCGATAGAAAACAGACGACATGCTGGTGTCAGGAGTCAGCCCAGGCTCAATTAGAGAACCCCCTAGTGAAACAGCCTGTGATTATTTTAAAGCCCTTAACGTCTCGCTCTCTCCCAGCTGACAGAGAAGAGGGCTCTTTCTGAATGAAGGTACCTCTGTACCGGTTGTCAAAATGTATCAAGTTTATAAACCAGAGACATGTGGGGTTAAAAGTTGCGAGATGGGAGGTCATGGAGGAGGGGACGGGGAGATGGAGGACCCCTAACTCTCCTGTTGACAGATACCAGTCGCTACGGAGCGGAGACCGCTGAAAGATGAAGTGGTTTACAAAGATCATATAAATGATGGCTATCTTACAGTAAAATACACATTTTGCATGTGAGAGTGGGTGGGCTGCTGGGAGAGATGTGGCCAGGCCCCTGGGAGAGATGTGGCCAGGCCGCTGGGAGAGACGCGGCCAGGCACCTGGGAGAGATGTGGCCAGTTCCCTGGGAGAGACGTGGCCAGGCCCCTTTGAGAGACGTGGCCAGGCCGCTGGGAGAGATGTGGCCAGGCCGCTGGGAGAGATGTGGCCAGGCCCCTGGGAGAGACGTGGCCAGGCCGCTGGGAGAGACGTGGCCAGGCCGCTTGGAGAGACGTGGCCAGGCCCCTGGGAGAGACGTGGCCAGGCCCCTGGGAGAGACGTGGCCAGGCCCCTGGGAGAGACGTGGCCAGGCCGCTGGGAGAGACGTGGCCAGGCCGCTGGGAGAGACGTGGCCAGGCCCCTGGGAGAGACGTGGCCAAGCCCCTGGGAGAGACGTGGCCAGGCCCCTGAGAGAGATGTGGCCAGGCCCCTGGGAGAGACGTGGCCAGGCCGCTGGGAGAGACGTGGCCAGGCCGCTGGGAGAGACGTGGCCAGGCCGCTTGGAGAGACGTGGCCAGGCCCCTGGGAGAGACGTGGCCAGGCCCCTGGGAGAGACGTGGCCAGGCCCCTGGGAGAGACGTGGCCAGGCCGCTGGGAGCGACGTGGCCAAGCCGCTGGGAGAGACGTGGCCAGGCCGCTGGGAGAGACGTGGCCAGGCCGCTGGGAGAGATGTGGCCAGGCCGCTGGGAGAGACGTGGCCAGGCCGCTGAGAGAGATGTGGCCAGGCTGCTGGGAGAGATGTGGCCAGGCTGCTGGGAGAGACGTGGCCAGGCTGCTGGGAGAGATGTGGCCAGGACATAGTGGCTCTTCAGGGATCCTATCCATGCTTTCTGGCTGCCACATCAAACAGATAAGTGTTGTGATTTCTATGCCTTCAAGTACATTGCTTTGTGGTTCTTTGAATAAATAAGTCTATCGAGGTTGCATGTTTAACTTGCTGAAGCGAACCCTATGTACATTGGTAGGCCTGTCTAGATGGAGGATGTCAGTTTGGATGGATGACTCCATATGAACTTTCCTGTTTTTCATATCTAGACACAGGTGCCATAGTTGTATTCTGTAAGTAATTGAAGTGTCTGGTGAAACCGTATCTTCATTCTGAATGGGTAAAGACATGCAATAACACAGCGCACATTTTCATTAGACCTCTGCTTGATCACACGGTTCATTTGATTACCTTGATTACATCCTGCTAAGTTTACGGTCTAATGACAGTACCCAGGACAGCTGTACAGCATTTACAGTACCCTGCTGTCATCTCACCCTTCAATGAGGCAAGGGTAATTTCACCCTGAGCACTGCTCGTAGCACAACACTATTTCATTAACACAACGACCATCCCTGTAATTTTCACTAATGTGGTGATGGCACTTTGTTGGACTGGGAACAAAGGAATAGCAATGGTAAGGAGTAGGGGATATTCTTCTATTATGCAGTCAAACTGCTTGAGGGTGGAATGAAGTCAAAGAGTTCAGAATAAGTCAGATTGACTCTACTTCTATGTAACTAACCTGGGTATGTTACTAACATTAGTGCTACTAATCCCAGGCTAACCTGGGTATGTTACTAACATTAGTGCTCCTAACCCCAGGCTAACCTGGATATGTTACTAACATTAGTGCTCCTAACCCCAGGCTAACCTGGGTATGTTACTAACATTAGTGCTCCTAACCCCAGGCTAACCTGGGTATGTTAGTAACATTAGTGCTCCTAACACCAGGCTAACCTGGGTATGTTACTAACATTAGTGCTCCTAACCCCAGGCTAACCTGGGTATGTTAGTAACATTAGTGCTCCTAACACCAGGCTAACCTGGGTATGTTACTAACATTAGTGCTCCTAACCCCAGGCTAACCTGGGTATGTTACTAACATTAGTGCTCCTAACCCCAGGCCAAGCTGGGTATGTTACTAACATTAGTGCTCCTAACCCCAGGCTAACCTGGGTATGTTACTAACATTAGTGCTCCTAACCCCAGGCTAACCTGGGTATGTTACTAACATTAGTGCTGCTAACCCCAGGCCAAGCTGGGTATGTTACTAACATTACTGCTCCTAACCCCAGGCTAACCTGGGTATGTTACTAACATCAGTGCTCCTAACCCCAGGCTAACCTGGGTATGTTACTAACATTAGTGCTCCTAACCCCAGGCTAACCTGGGTATGTTACTAACATTAGTGCTCCTAACCCCAGGCTAACCTGGGTATGTTACTAACATTAATGCTCCTAACCCCAGGCTAACCTGGGTATGTTACTAACATCAGTGCTCCTAACCCCAGGCCAAGCTGGGTATGTTACTAACATTAGTGCTGCTAACCCCAGGCTAACCTGGGTATGTTACTAACATTAGTGCTCCTAACCCCAGGCTAACCTGGGTATGTTACTAACATTAGTGCTCCTAACCCCAGGCTAACCTGGGTATGTTACTAACATTAGTGCTCCTAACCCCAGGCTAACCTGGTTATGTTACTAACATTAGTGATCCTAACCCCAGGCTAACCTGGGTATGTTACTAACATTAGTGCTCCTAACCCCAGGCTAACCTGGGTATGTTACTAACATTAGTGCTCCTAACCCCAGGCTAACCTGGGTATGTTACTAACATTAGTGCTCCTAACCCCAGGCCAAGCTGGGCAATGTTTGTATGGCAGTGTAGATCAGGGTTGTTTTTCTCCTGCTCTGTGTTCAGGTCCAGAGACAGGATCTTTGTAAGTCTCTTTGTCAGCCAATTACAGGCCTGTGCTGTCAGCAGGCCGGAGTGATGCTGAAGCTGTCTGATGAATAGAGGCACTCTCAGGGACGATCTGTACTCTGGACCCTGGCCATGGAGAAGGAGGCACGCACACGTACAAGCACACGCACAGAGAACACTTGAATTCACTCATGTCGAATCTGAGATTTCCCCAAGGGTCTCATTCGACTGACTTCGGTCCACAAACTAGTCTTCGAACATTTGCAGAAAGAATTCCCTCACCGAGTGTCTGTTTAACTTAGTGCGGAACGAGCTGCAATCCAGCACTCTGACTTGACATCAAACCTGTTGGCTTTGGACAAGCAATGCATAGCCCCTGCTCAACACTGAACAGTCACTCACACACTTTGGGAGTAGGACTAACAGGAAAGATGATAATGAATGAATTGTGAATAGAATATGACACTATGCTACACGACTGCTGTTCTTAGATATGTTTTCTTCCTATGACTCAGCCTCCAATTGGGGCCACACAAGAGAGACAGTAGAGACACATATGCCTGCCTGTGAGCCACCTTGTGCTGCCCTGCAAATCTTGGAGTCCAATAGGAGTCAAAGGTCATGCCTGCTTTCCTCCAGCCTCGGTGTAACCTTCACTAGAGTGACAGAGTGACAGAGTGACAGAGTGACAGACAGACAGACAGACAGACAGACAGACAGACAGACAGACAGACAGACAGACGAAGTGGAGGGCCATGATTCATCTGCAAGGATTAGCAGACAGGCAGGGAGACAGACAGCCTTATCTCACCTCACAGCGATAAATCAACCAGGGACATAAAGAGCTGCTCAAACACCACTCTGCTCTGTGGGGGGAATGGACGGCCCAGATAGCACAGCCTCTGGAACAGACAGTCAGAGGAACAGACGTGACAGAGACGACAGAGAGAGAGAGGCTCTTAACCAGACTGTTTGTTCCGATCCTTCTGTATGGCTGCTACCCCCACTTCTCTCCTCTCTGCTCTGGTCTGTCTGCACCCAGGAATTAGCCAGCCGCCAATGGCCAGCGACTCCAAGGTTGCTTGGAATGGTCACCTTGATCCTGTCTCCCATGATGATTCCCAGACACCGCGAGACAAAGGGGGTCTGCTTCTGGTGAATTTGCCCTCGTTTTGTTTGACAACGGCTGATGTTCCGGTTCCCCCAGAGTGGTTCTTACGGGCCTCAGAGGCTGTGCTATGGTCTAAACCCAATCAGTCAACCTGCTGTGTTCGCCAGACAGGATGAGATAGAGCACAACAACATCTGATTGTCCAGATGAACAAATGAACAGTTTAGATCCAGACAGAACCGGATTAAAACTGGCCTCGCCAAGGTTATCTATAGCAGGTGAGTAGAGATGGGGAATCCTCTTAGAAAGATGACAGCATCGTGCCAACAGTAAACAGACTAAACAAAGAGATGACAATGTGATGTAAAGAATGCAGTTTAACTACGTATTACTTGGTATGACTAAAAATACATTTCACAAGACTATTTTCTTTCCCTGATTTGTAAATAAGAAAGTCAATCACGTTTAAACTGTTATGACAACAGGATGAAAAAAGGGGCATTTGTGAGACTTGCAGAAGGCTGTAATAATTTTAGTCTTGGGAAGAGAAATGTCTTCGGAGAACAAAGTTAGCTTTATAAGTTCCCAGTTACTTGGGGAGAAAAGGGAAATCGAAATTGTGTGGGATGAAAGAACCCAATATTTCAGAATGTTTTATTTAATCTCAGCTGCAGAAATCACTATAATGACTAAGGGGGGGGGATCAGAGAAATGACCATATTTGAATCCATAGCAGAACAGTGTCCCTTTTGTATTTTCAAATCTGTTCATTCAGAGGAGAGTATTTCCTCAGAGCTTTGCTTAGCCAATTTCATTAACTAGACTGTCTGTGCTGCTGTCCAAATGCCCTGGACAGACACAAGGACACACACATTGAGTGCTTTAGAGCTCTTATGTGGCGCGGGGGCACAGAAGAGATGACCAGATGACTAGGTATAACACTATATGCATCTGAGTTTGTGTCTGTAGTAATTATTGATTAATGGGAAAAGACTGTATAATATCTGGGAGCCTATAACTAGCCGGCATATTTCTGCTTCACAGAGCCAGATCATTAAGGCAGCACTGAAATATACACTGAGTATACGACACATTAGTAACACCTTCCTAATAGTGAGTTGCCCCCCCCCCCCCCCCCCGCCTTTTGACCTCAGAACAGCCTCTATCCGTCAGGGCATGGACTCTACAAGGTGTTGAAAGCGTTTCGCAGGGATACTGGCTCATGTTGACGCCAATGCTTCCCACAGTTATGTCAAGTTGGCTGGATAAAGCATAATAAAAAGTTACATATAATATTTCCATATTTAAAATGTTTTATCTTTCTATATTGTGCCTGATAATGGGGCTACTTGCTTATGCACACAACACTGTAACAAGGGCTTATTATGAGACTTTGATTGGGACATTCTGGCAATCACCACATGATGTAAAATAGAGGGTGTAGCAAGTCCATCTCTCATCTACAATTTGTTTTAAAATTAATTTTCATAATCTAATTAACAGATGAAAGTGGTGTGGGGGGAGCAAACTTCTCTCAACCAATCAAAAGTTATTGATCTCCAGAGCCAGGCATACATTAGTTCATTAAGGAGAGCTCAATTCTAAATGATGGCCTGATGAAAGCTCAGCACAGCCAGTCAGTCTGGCAGGATAAATGATCAGTCTATGGGTATCAATGATAGAATGAGTATATCCAACGGACCTAACATGTATTCACCCATGACTGTAAGTCGCTTTGGATAAAATTGTCTGCTAAATGGCATATATTAGTATAAAATATATGATAGTGTAATTGTGTTGTTAAGGAGATATTCAGTGGCGTTACAGGCCTACCTAAACAGCCGAGTAGTGATCAGAAACACACATTTAAACACAGTCCTCTATCATCAAATCATCTGTATATCTGTATGGAAAACAGCAGCATCAACTCAGGCTGACAGATTACTAATATATTCATAACAAAAGAATGAAATATTAATGAGAGGTGGTGTGGTGTGGTTTTGGAGGAAGACGGCTTTCATCTAAAACAATGCAGCTTTGCATATGAAAGATCTCTCCCAAAAAAAGAGGAAGCTGTCCCATGCAAGAGGACCCCCTGAGGGTGTGAAACATCAATGGAACAGGTGAGGGCCTCCTGTCCTATTGAAGAGGAGGAAGGGGAGGTTGAAAGGAAAGGCCTCCAAGTTCAAAGAAAGCATTGATAGACAACAGAGAGGGAGAGAATAGAAGATATTACTGTTGATGTAAATCATTGGGTTTTAGATGCTTCTCGATTCAGATCCTGGTGTCAGTCTGTCAGGGCGTGGCAGGGCGATCTGGGTGATCTGACCATTATTCTCATTTCCCCTTCAGAACATGGTGGACACAAAGGGTTAAAAGTCATGTGACCCTGACTGACCAACGAGAAAGTAAAACATTCTACAGTCATCCAGACTGGCCTCATCGGCAACGCAATTTCTGAACCACAGAGGACAGTGTCTTTCTGAACCACAGAGGACAGTGTCTTTCTGAACCACAGAGGACAGTGTCTTTCTGAACCACAGAGGACGGTGTATTTCTGAACCACAGAGGACAGTGTCTTTCTGAACCACAGAGGACAGTATCTTTCTGAACCACAGAGGACGGTGTCTTTCTGAACCACAGAGGACAGTGTCTTTCTGAACCACAGAGGACAGTGTCTTTCTGAACCACAGAGGACAGTGTCTTTCTGAACCACAGAGGACAGTGTCTTTTTGCCAGCAGCAAATAAACGCCTCTGGTCCATTTAGTACCTCTTTTCTGCAAACAAAGCACTCTGCCACAGGGGAGACGGGCCTTCTTCAGTGACTACTACACAGCCCCATCAAACACAGGCCTGTGTGTGGAACAAGCCCCAAACTCTAAACTAACCAGAGAACATGAATAAAACAGTCTGCCATGGCTGTGGAGAGAGAGAGAGAGGGCCAGTTTAAGAGTCCCCTCTGTGCTGCTCCATTTTCTAGTCCAGAGTCTTTCTGGAATGGAAATATGCTATATTCACTGGTCGTAAAAAGGTTTACTACACAAACTCATCTTACACAAATGAATACCATGGATTGTTTGGCTACATTTTGAGTAGGTTAACTGAACGTTCCAGGCCATAAATCTACATGTGTGCTCTATATGTCAGTTTGAAGACGCTACATCACTCTACAGGGCTGAAGTCATGACACAAATATTAACAGACATCAGTAGCAAGACTGAGGGGAAGTCCAAAGTCAGGAACGAGAGGGATAAGTAGGTCAATTCCATGGAAAAATCAACGGTACACTTTCATTAACATGAGTGTAGCCACCTCATACAGTCCACGTTGGGCCAGAACACTAAATACTCTGTCAGGCTTTAAAACAGGACTGTTTTTACACTACTGAGTCCTGTGACAAGAAGAAACTGCACTGGCATAACCTGGGCCACTGCCAACTGATGGTGCAAGAGAGAAGAAAGGACAGAGAGCCTAAAGACATGGGTCTACAGAGAGACTAAAGACATGGGTCTACAGAGAGACTAAAGACATGGGTCTACAGAGAGACTAAAGACATGGGTCTACAGAGAGACTAAAGACATGGGTCTACAGAGAGCCTAAAGACATGGGTCTACAGAGAGACTAAAGACATGGGTCTACAGAGAGACTAAAGACATGGGTCTACAGAGAGACTAAAGACACGGGTCTACAGAGAGACTAAAGACATGGGTCTACAGAGAGCCTAAAGACATGGGTCTACAGAGAGACTAAAGACATGGGTCTACAGAGAGACTAAAGACATGGGTCTACAGAGAGACTAAAGACATGGGTCTACAGAGAGACTAAAGACATGGGTCTACAGAGAGACTAAAGACATGGGTCTACAGAGAGACTAAAGACATGGGTGGGTAGAAAAGTGGAGACAGACTACAGAGAGACGTCTCAGTTGGCACAGGCTCAGAAAATGACCAAGTACAGAAACATGGATCTAGAAACACTTGCATGCAAGCACACACACAAGTACACACGTACACACACATGCAAACGCACACACACAAATTCTACAAGGAATACATAGCCAGAGAGTTACGAGCTGTTTGAGTTGTTTTAGAGAACAGAAAACCACCTGTCCCTCTTATCTCCACCATGCAGGCTGAGAGAGAGGTTCCCTGTCCAACTGGAACATCCTCTATAGCCTTCTGGCTCATCCCGTCTTCTAGCAGTAGCGTGTTCCTCATCTCCTCTTTAACAGTTCTCTCTTTCCTCTTTAACATTTATCTCTTTCTTTGTTGTTCCTTTATTCTCTCTTCCTCTTTTTCCTCTGATCTCAATGTCACCGAAGTCCAACTGCTATTTTAACCAGAAGCATGATAGATCCTGACAACGTAATCATCTGGTGGTTGAGTAGAGCCTTGGCAGGGACTACAGACGAGGCCTGTCAGGAGAGGGGATTGTTAAGAGGACCAGGGGTGAAGAGAAGGTTATGTCACATGTTGGCCCAGTTGTCTCCCAGATGCCAGATAAGGGCTCATCTCCAGGTCAGTGTGTGTGTGTGTGTGTGGGGGGGGGGGGGGGACAAGGTCACTACTACTTGACTCATTGTTTACACTATCCCTCTATTTTTCTCTCCTCCCTCAGCGACTGTTTGTCTCTGGTTTAACTGAGCGTTGGAGTGCAGACAGATTGATACTTGCCAGACCGGATGAGGTGAGCCTATCTGAAGCCCAAACCCAGGATGGATGGAGCTCTCTCTCTCTCTCTGTCTCTGTCTCTGTCTCTGTCTCTGTCTCTGTCTCTGTCTCTCTCTCTCTCTCTCTCTCTCTCTCTCTCTCTCTCTCTCTCTCTCTCTCTCTCTCTCTCTCTCTCTCTCTCTCTCTCTCTCTCTCTCTCTCTCTCTCTCTCTCTCTCTCTCTCTCTCTCTCTCTCTCTCTCTCTCTCTCTCTGTGTCTCTCTCTGTGTGTCTCTCTCTGTGCACAATCCCTCCATTACACATTACAGTGAAACCCAGGGGGTGGGCATAAACAACATTCCTTATCATAATAGGTCAAACAAAAACTATGTTAATCACAGTCCAAACCCTGCAATCCCCAGGCTACAATTACATACCTTAACCTTCTTCTACTCAACTTAATTTTTTTGTAAGCAATTTTGTGAGAGAAGTACTGTAGAGGTCCTAGTAGTAACAGAGCTAGAGGCATGTACCAGTAATCCTACCCCCATATAGGCTATATGGGGCTTAGAGGTGGACCCCCATCATGACAGAGAGGTTAGGATAACAGGTTTGCCTCAGAGCAACACAGTGTTAATGAGCAGCACTTTCTCTCGTACCAGCAGGCCTGATTTGGACCAGGCTCCAGTGTCTGTCTCTAGTGTCCAGCACCACCAGCCTGAGGCTCCAGTGTCTGTCTCTAGTGTTCAGCACCACCAGCCTGAGGCTCCAGTGTCTGTCTCTAGTGTTCAGCACCACCAGCCTGACAAGGATGATTGCCTCGCCTGGTTCACCATCTACTTATCTGATAGAGTTCAGTGTGTCAAATCGGAGGGCCTGTTGTCCGGACCTCTGGCAGTCTCTATGGGGGTGCCTTAGGGTTCAATTCTCGGGCAGACTCTCTTCTCTGTATACATCAATGATGTCGCTCTTGCTGCTGGTGATTCTCTGATCCACCTCTATGCAGACAACACTGTATACCTCTGGCCCTTCTTTGGACACTGTGTTAACTAACCTCCAGACGAGCTTCAATGCCATACAACACTCCGTGGCCTCCAACTGCTCTTAAATACAAGTAAAACTAAATGCATGCTCTTCAACAGATTGCTGTCCGCACCCGCCCGTCCAGCATCACTACTCTGGACGGTTCTGACTTAGAATATGTGCCTAGACTGTTCTGCCTAGACTGTAAACTCTCCTTCCAGACTCACATTAAATATCTCCAATCCAAATTTAAATCTAGAATCGGCTTCCTATTTCGCAACAAAGCCTCCTTCCATGTGTAACACTGTGTTGTTGTTAATGTCGAACTGCTTTGCTTTATCTTGGCCAGGTCGCAGTTTCAAATGAGAACTTGTTCTCAACTAACCTAGCTTTTTAAATAAAGTTGAAATAAAATTAAAAAATTTAAAAGGAGAAACTCATCTCTCAATTAGCACACCCACGATTAGATTAGCTACTGCTAGCACTAGCAACCAATAACAATTAGATGACAATCGAATGCCAACAGGAGAGACTATTACAGTAGACTCTATTAGACTTGCAGAGCAGAGTTGACTCTATGTAATCGTTGTATGTATCTTGCAGAGGCCTGACCATTGTCTGTGTCTCCTGCTCACCTCACCATCTCTTCCTCCCTGTCCATCACGCTCCAGGCCCTGCAACATGCTACATCTGTGATAAAGTTTCAGCTGTTTTTCCTTTCCTCCAGGATTTTGGCCTCATTGCCAAAAAGTTGAAGTTGAAGTTTCTCTATAAATCTCATACGCGTCTACATTCAAAACCCTTTAATCCTCTCTAGCCCCCCTTGTCCTGGAATGAGGAGTTCTGATAAAAGACTTGAAGCGAAGGCTTAGCCCAGGTTTAATTAACAGAGTAGTCCAACAGAGCAGAACAGAATCAGAACAGAATCTTACATCCAGACACCAGGAAGACAGAATTACCCCACAGCAGAGATCAAGAGGAGGATTACTCCCCATATCAAGACTAATACCAGCAGCCCTCCACTGAGAGAGGACCAGACATTAGACCCAGCAACACAGCCTCACCAGTCCTCCACTGAGAGAGGACCAGTCATTAGACCCAGTAACACAGCCTCACCAGTCCTCCACTGAGAGAGGACCAGACATTAGACCCAGTAACACAGCCTCACCAGTCCTCCACTGAGAGAGGACCAGACAATAGACCCAGTAACACAGCCTCACCAGTCCCCCACTGAGAGAGGACCAGACATTAGACCCAGTAACACAGCCTCACCAGTCCCACACTGAGAGAGGTACAGCTTTCCATCACAACATTTTCACACATAGGGCTCAAGAACATAGGGTCAGACAGACACACATGAAATATACACACGTACTAAACGTAGAAACGCACACACAATCTCACCTGCTAAGAGGATTCATGTGTTTTTTTATATTTACTTACCCTTCATTTAACTAAGCAAGTCAGTTAATTGAGAACAAATTCCTATTTTACAATGACGGCCTACCCCGGCCAAACCCTCATGACACTAGGCCAATTGTATGCCGTCCTATGGGACTCCCGATCAAACCAGGTTCTGTAGTGACACCTCTAGCACTGAGATGAGGTGCCTTAGACTGCTGTGCCACTCAGGAGCCTAAAATATTGAATATTGAAGTACCTACTCTACTATCAGGGCTTAGCCTGAGAGGGACTGCAGGGAAATTTGACTCAAGCACAAACACCTCTTATCTACTACTGCCTGCATTTATGCAGGCTATGAGAGGCTAGGGCACTCCTGGCATTACCTACTCCTTCCTTCAATCACAGGGCTGGATTAGCCTGCAAGGTCCTCAGATCAGACATGTCATCGTCATATCACACAGACACTTCCTGCTTTCTGTGGGACCCATCCTACCCATGATCCTCTCCTCCTCAGCTTCCGGCAGCCCTAGGCAGGGATTACTTTGTGAGGAATTAGCGGTCACCCTGGTGTGACACAGAGGGGCTCAGAGGAGTGTACAGTCACTCACCCAGAAAGCCGCATGAGCCATGTCGTTTCTATTTTTTAAATGTTTTTAATTGAACCTTTATTTAACTAGGCAAGACAGTTAAGAACAATTTCTTATTTACAATGACGGCCTACCGGGGAACAGTGGGTTAACTGCCTTGTTCAGGGGCAGAACGACATCATTTTACCTTGGCAGCTCAGGGATTCGATCCAACAACCTTTCGGTTACTGGCCCAACGCTCTAACCACTAAAGCAGATCACTGGATGTCTGTGTAATGTCAGCCTGCAGAGGAGACAAGACAGAAGACAAAAACACCCAAGGACACAAATGTGTTAGGCAGACTCAATATGAGTCAACTTATCCTCGTCTGAGGAAATGAGCCATTTCCTACATAAGTGTTCTATCAAAGTAGAGATACGAGGCATGGACATGCAGGGGGATTGGCTATGGCTGGAGTACTCCATCCTCTCTCATCTAGTACATTTAGCTCTACACCTCTTTACAGCCTGCTTACAAGCAGGACCAAACACCAGCAAGGACATCGGGCTGAAGAGACTTAGCTCATCCTGTAGACAAAACCATTCCATCATTTATGAGGGTGTTTTATAACCAACGATGGCCTCTTCATTGTTTTATGACTTCCTCCTAAACCTGATAATAGATTAGATAAAATAGTGGATGGATCCACTGTTGAATACTAGGCTGACAGTGGAAATCAGATGGAATCAACCATGATACGCACCGTGATACGCATTGTGGTACCCAACTCTTCCACTGTCTGACTTTCATTTCGGTGGGAAAGAAAAGAGAGATGGATGATGTGAAAAGAGAAGGAAGAGATGTGGTCTGTATTCTTGGTGCAGGAGGGCATGTGGTTGACTTGGCTGGCTAACCCAGCAGGCTGTCAGAGCAGAGGCAGGTCAGCCTACAGTGATTGATCATACCATGGGCTAGCCCCTTTACCCTCCATCTCCCTACAGCTGCCCCTTCAGTTAGTCCATAGGAGCCTTCACACAAGCCTTCACAACACATTGTTCACCAGAGAGTCATGGGGAGGTCCCCCAAGCTAAGATACACCCAGTGACAGAGTAATAAAGAAAACACACACACATTGACAGTGAAGGCATTGCTGCCTCCACCATACTGTCCAGCCCTGTTCTCTCCATCCATCCATCCATCCATCCATCCATCCATTAATACACCCATCCATCCATCAATCCATCCATCCATCCATCCATTAATACACCTATCCATCCATCCATCCATCCATCCATCCATCCATCCATCCATTAATACACCCATCCATCCATCCATCCATCCATCCATCTATGTATCCATCCTTCCATTTCTCAATCAATCCACACCACTCTCCCTTTCGCTGACTGGCCAGTTGGAGTGTGTCCACCTCTCCTCACTAGCTCTGTGATCTCTGCAGGGCCAGTGTTGGATCTCCATGCCTCCTGCCAGTAGGCACAAAGAGCCCCTGTCTGGAGTGGCCTCCAATCCTCTCCTGCTCCCTGTCCCGTGGTGAGTGGCTCTCATGCCTGCCCTGCCCTTGTTCCAGCAGCATTATTCTTGTGGGGGAGAAGGACGGTGGAGGACGGGGGAGGAGTGGGAGACAACCACGGTCTAAACACCTCCAGCATCATCAGGACGTTTGACTCAGAGGGACAGCATGTCAACACCCC
Source organism: Oncorhynchus clarkii lewisi (assembly GCF_045791955.1). Classification (NCBI taxonomy): domain Eukaryota; kingdom Metazoa; phylum Chordata; class Actinopteri; order Salmoniformes; family Salmonidae; genus Oncorhynchus; species Oncorhynchus clarkii. The sequence goes on from NW_027258624.1 coordinate 37,122, forward strand.
CTGCCCCTCGCTGCTGGGACTGCACAGGCGGAGATGCATTCTGGATTCATTAGCTGGGCCAATATCTCCCCCACCCTGATCTCCATGTCTTATAAGAGTTGAATGTTCATCTTGTCATTATTGTACCGCAGTATAATGTTGATATGGTCTGTCTATGAGTTTATTGTAGGGAGAGCATCCAGCTAGCCCAGCATGCTAATAGAAGCACTGTGTATTAGAGACGGAACACAAGTCATGTATCGAACAAATCCTCAACTCATAGTGGCATGTCTGCATCGACCACAGACAACAAATAGATGGGGCACATTTAATTACATGAGTTGCATTGATTTAATGCGAAAACCTTGAAATGAAGAATGGGTTGTGTTTAGGGGATCACACGCAGTGTGCATAGTAAAGCGATTGATGTATGTATCTTTATGAGGGTAATTGGAATGTGTATGTTGTCTACAGTGTCATGTACTGTCATGTTGTGTCTTGTCTCTGTCCTTTCCCTTCACCCTGTCTCCCTCTGCTGGTCGTTGTTAGGTTACCTTTTCTCCCCCGCTTTCCCCCAGCTGTTCCTTGTCTCCTCTAACTACCCATTCACCCCGTTTCCCACCTGTTCCCTTTTTCCCTCTGATTAGGTCCCTATATCTCTCTCTGTTTCTGTTCCTGTCCTTGTCAGATTCTTGTTTGTTGTGTTTCATGCCTGAGCCAGACTATCGTCATGTTTGCTGTAACCTTGTCCTGTCCTGTCGGAATCTGCCGGTCTATCTGAGCCTACCTATGTTTGGTTATTAAAGAAGCTCTGTTTAAGTTAGTTCGCTTTTGGGTCCTCATTCACTCACCATAACAGAAGAATCTGACCAAGAATGGACCCAGCGACTTCGGATCCTCTCCACTCAGCCGTCGGGATCCAGGGAGCGATGCTAGGCAGACACGAGCAGGAAGTGTCTGCTGCTCGACATGCCGTTGAGACCCTGGCCACCCAAGTCTCCAACCTCACAGAACAGGTTCACCATCTCCGCCTCGATCCACCGGCCACTTCCAGGGCTTTCGAATCTCCGGAGCCCAGAATCAATAACCCGCCGTGTTACTCTGGGGAGCCCACTGAATGCCGCTCGTTCCTCACCCAGTGTGATATTGTGTTTTCTCTCCAGCCCAACACTTACTCCAGGAGCACTGCTCGTGTCGCCTACGTCATATCTCTCCTTATTGGACGGGCTCGTGAGTGGGGCACGGCAATCTGGGAGGCAAGGGCTGAGTGTACTAACCAGTATCAAGACTTTAAGGAGGAGATGATACGGGTTTTTGATCGATCTGTTTTTGGGGAGGAGGCTTCCAGGGCCCTGTCTTCCCTATGTCAAGGCAATCGATCCATAACAGACTACTCTATTGAGTTTCGCACTCTTGCTGTCTCCAGTGGCTGGAACGAGCCGGCCTTGCTCGCTCGTCTTCTGGAGGGTTTCCGCGCAGAGGTAAAGGATGAGATTCTCTCCCGGGAGGTTCCTTCCAGCGTGGATTCCTTGATTGAACTCGCTATTCGCATTGAGCGACGGGTTGATCTTCGTCACCGAGCTCGTGGAGAGGAGCTCGCGCTCTCCGTCGCCTCCCTCTCCGCATCACTACCATCTTCCTCTGCCGGCTCGGGTGCTGAGCCCATGCAGCTGGGAGGTATCCGCATCTCGACTAAGGAGAGGGAACGGAGAATCACCAACCGCCTCTGTCTCTATTGCGGTTCCGCTGGTCATTTTGTCACTTCATGTCCAGTAAAAGGCCAGAGCTCGTCAGTAAGCGGAGGGCTACTGGTGAGCGCTACTACTCCTGTCTCTCCTTCAAGATCCTGCACTACCTTGTCGGTCCATCTACGCTGGACCGGTTCGTCAGCTTCCTGCAGTGCCTTAATAGACTCTGGGGCGGAGGGCTGTTTTATGGACGAGACCTGGGCTCGGGAACATGACATTCCTCTCAGACAGTTAAAGGAGCCCACGGCCTTGTTCGCCCTGGATGGTAGTCCTCTCCCCAGGATTCAGCGTGAGACGCTACCTTTAACCCTCACTGTTTCTGGTAATCATAGTGAAACCATTTCTTTTTTAATTTTTCGTTCACCTTTTACACCTGTTGTTTTGGGCCATCCCTGGCTAGTTTGTCATAATCCTTCCATTAATTGGTCTAGTAATTCTATCCTCTCCTGGAACGTCTCTTGTCATGTGAAATGTTTAATGTCTGCTATCCCTCCTGTTTCCTCTGTCTCTTCTTCACAGGAGGAGCCTGGTGATTTGACAGGGGTGCCGGAGGAATATCACGATCTGCGCACGGTGTTCAGTCGGTCCAGGGCCACCTCTCTTCCTCCACACCGGTCGTATGATTGTAGTATTGATCTCCTTCCGGGAACCACCCCCCCCCGGGGTAGACTATACTCTCTGTCGGCTCCCGAACGTAAGGCTCTCGAAGATTATTTGTCTGTAGCTCTTGACGCCGGTACCATAGTCCCCTCCTCCTCTCCCGCCGGAGCGGGGTTTTTTTTTGTCAAGAAGAAGGACGGGTCTCTGCGCCCCTGCATAGATTATCGAGGGCTGAATGACATAACAGTGAAGAATCGTTATCCGCTTCCTCTTATGTCTTCAGCCTTCGAGATCCTGCAGGGAGCCAGGTTTTTCACTAAGTTGGACCTTCGTAACGCTTACCATCTCGTGCGCATCAGGGAGGGGGACGAGTGGAAGACGGCGTTTAACACTCCGTTAGGGCACTTTGAATACCGGGTTCTTCCTTTCGGCCTCGCTAACGCTCCAGCTGTCTTTCAGGCATTAGTCAATGATGTCCTGAGAGACATGCTGAACATCTTTGTTTTCGTTTACCTTGACGATATCCTGATTTTTTCACCGTCACTCCAGATTCATGTTCAGCACGTTCGACGTGTCCTCCAGCGCCTTTTAGAGAATTGTCTTTTTGTGAAGGCTGAGAAGTGCACTTTTCATGCCTCCTCCGTCACATTTCTCGGTTCTGTTATTTCCGCTGAAGGCATTAAGATGGATCCCGCTAAGGTCCAAGCTGTCATTGATTGGCCCGTCCCTAAGTCACGCGTCGAGCTGCAGCGCTTTCTCGGCTTCGCGAACTTCTATCGTCGTTTCATCCGTAATTTCGGTCAGGTGGCAGCTCCTCTCACAGCCCTTACTTCTGTCAAGACGTGCTTTAAGTGGTCCGTTTCCGCCCAGGGAGCTTTTGATCTCCTCAAGAATCGTTTTACATCCGCTCCTATCCTTGTTACACCTGACGTCTCTAGACAGTTCGTTGTCGAGGTTGACGCGTCAGAGGTGGGCGTGGGAGCCATCCTTTCTCAGCGCTCCCTCTCTGACGACAAGGTCCACCCATGCGCGTATTTTTCTCATCGCCTGTCGCCGTCGGAACGTAACTATGATGTGGGTAACCGCGAACTGCTCGCCATCCGGTTAGCCCTAGGCGAATGGCGACAGTGGTTGGAGGGGGCGACCGTTCCTTTTGTCGTTTGGACTGACCATAGGAACCTTGAGTACATCCGTTCTGCCAAACGACTTAATGCGCGTCAGGCGCGTTGGGCGCTGTTTTTCGCTCGTTTCGAGTTCGTGATTTCTTATCGTCCGGGCTCTAAGAACACCAAGCCTGATGCTTTGTCTCGTCTCTTCAGTTCTTCAGTAGCCTCCACTGACCCCGAGGGGATTCTCCCTGAGGGGCGTGTTGTCGGGTTGACTGTCTGGGGAATTGAGAGGCAGGTAAAACAAGCGCTCACTCACACTCCGTCGCCGCGCGCTTGTCCTAGGAACCTTCTTTTCGTTCCCGTTCCTACTCGTCTGGCCGTTCTTCAGTGGGCTCACTCTGCCAAGTTAGCCGGCCACCCTGGCGTTCGGGGTACGCTTGCTTCCATTCGCCAGCGTTTTTGGTGGCCCACCCGGGAGCATGACACGCGTCGTTTCGTGGCTGCTTGTTCGGTCTGCGCGCAGACTAAGTCCGGTAACTCTCCTCCTGCCGGCCGTCTCAGGCCGCTTCCTATTCCCTCTCGACCGTGGTCTCACATCGCCTTAGATTTTGTCACCGGACTGCCTTCGTCAGCGGGGAAGACTGTTATTCTTACGGTTGTCGATAGGTTCTCTAAGGCGGCTCATTTCATTCCCCTTGCTAAGCTTCCTTCTGCTAAAGAGACGGCACAAATCATAATCGAGAATGTTTTCAGAATTCATGGCCTTCCGTCAGACGTCGTTTCGGACAGAGGTCCGCAATTCACGTCTCAATTTTGGAAGGAGTTTTGCCGTTTGATTGGGGCTTCCGTCAGTCTCTCTTCCGGCTTTCACCCCCAGTCTAACGGTCAAGCAGAACGGGCCAATCAGACTATTGGTCGCATCTTACGCAGTCTTTCTTTTCGTAACCCTGCGTCTTGGTCAGAACAGCTCCCCTGGGCAGAATACGCCCACAACTCGCTTCCTTCGTCTGCGACCGGGCTATCTCCTTTTCAGAGTAGCCTCGGGTACCAGCCTCCGCTGTTCTCATCTCAGTTCGCCGAGTCCAGCGTCCCCTCCGCTCAGGCTTTTGTCCAACGTTGCGAGCGCACCTGGAAGAGGGTCAGGTCTGCACTTTGCCGTTATAGGACGCAGACTGTGAGGGCTGCTAATAAACGTAGAACTAAGAGTCCTAGATATTGTCGCGGTCAGAGAGTTTGGCTCTCCACTCAGAACCTTCCCCTTAAGACGGCTTCTCGCAAGTTGACCCCGCGGTTCATTGGTCCGTTCCGTATTTCTCGGGTCATTAATCCTGTCGCAGTTCGACTTCTTCTTCCGCGATACCTTCGTCGCGTCCACCCGGTCTTCCATGTCTCCTGCATCAAGCCCGTCCTTCGCGCCCCCGCTCGTCTTCCCCCCCCCCCCCCCCCATCCTTGTCGAGGGCGCACCCATCTACAGGGTCCGTAGAATTTTGGACATGCGTCCTCGGGGCCGTGGTCACCAGTACCTCGTAGATTGGGAGGGGTACGGTCCTGAGGAGAGGAGTTGGGTTCCCTCTCGGGACGTGCTGGACCGTGCGCTGATCGAGGATTTCCTCCGTTGCCGCCAGGTTTCCTCCTCGAGTGCGCCAGGAGGCGCTCGGTGAGTGGGGGGGTACTGTCATGTACTGTCATGTTGTGTCTTGTCTCTGTCCTTTCCCTTCACCCTGTCTCCCTCTGCTGGTCGTTGTTAGGTTACCTTTTCTCCCCCGCTTTCCCCCAGCTGTTCCTTGTCTCCTCTAACTACCCATTCACCCCGTTTCCCACCTGTTCCCTTTTTCCCTCTGATTAGGTCCCTATATCTCTCTCTGTTTCTGTTCCTGTCCTTGTCAGATTCTTGTTTGTTGTGTTTCATGCCTGAGCCAGACTATCGTCATGTTTGCTGTAACCTTGTCCTGTCCTGTCGGAATCTGCCGGTCTATCTGAGCCTACCTATGTTTGGTTATTAAAGAAGCTCTGTTTAAGTTAGTTCGCTTTTGGGTCCTCATTCACTCACCATAACATACAGGAGATGGTGGCACCTTAATTGGGGAGGACGGGCTCTTGTTAATGGCCCGTTGACTCCGTTTCAGCCATTATTATGAGCTGCGTCAACTCAGTGGTCTCCACTGATGTTGTCATATGGGTACCTAGTGATATAATAGAGATAGGACTAACAGTGATGTGCTAGGAAGAGTATTCAGACACCCTCCCCTTTCCACATTTTGTTAGTCTTTTTCTAAAATTGATTAAATAAATAAAAATCTTCATCAATCTACCAACAATAACCATAATGTCAAAGCAAAAACAGGTTTTTAGACATTTTCTTTATTTACATAAGTATTCAGAACCTTTGCTATGAGACTCGAAATTGAGCTCTGGCCCATCCTGTTCCCATTGATCATCCTTGAGATGTTTCTACAACTTGATTGGAGTCCACCTGTGGTAAATTCAATTGCTTGGACATGATTTGGAAAGGTACCCACCTGTCTATATAAGGTCTCAAAACCAAGTCATGAGGTTGAAGGAATTGCCTGCAGAGCTCTGAGACAGAATTGTGTGGAAGCACAGATCTGGGGAAGGGTACCAAAACATGTCTGCAGCATTGAAGGTCCCGAAGAACACAGTGGCCTCCATCATTCTTAAATGGAAGAAGTTTGGAACCACCAAGACTCTTCCTAGAGCTGGCCACACAGCCAAACTGAGTAACCGGGGGAGAAATGCCTTGGTCAGGGAGGTGACCAAGGACCTGATGGTCATTCTGACAGAGCTCCAGAGTTCCTGTGTGGAGATGGGAGAACATTCCAGAAGCACAATCATCTCTGCAGCACTCTACCAATCAGGCCTTTATGGTAGAGTGGGCAGACTGAAGACACTCCGCAGTAAAAGGCACATGACAGCACACTTGGAGTTTACCACTAAGCACCTAAAGGACTCTCAGAGAAACCAGATTCTCTGGTCTGATGAAACTAAGATTGAACTCTTTGGCCTGAATGCCAAGTGTCACATATGGAGGAAACCTGGCACCATCCCTACCATGAAGCATGGTGGTGGCAGCATCATGCTGTGGGAATATTTTCAGTGGCAGGGGCTGGGGCTGGGAGACAAGTCAGGATCAGGCGAAAGATGAACAGAGCAAAGTACAGAGAGATCCTTGATGAAAACCTACTTCTTTGATGAAAACCTAAAGTCTCAGGACTGTGGCGAAGGTTCACCTTACAACAGGACTACGACCCTAAGCACACAGCCAAGACTACGCAGGAGTGGCTTTGGGACAAGTCTCTGAATGTCGTTGAGTGGCACAGCCAGAGCCTGAACTTGAACCCGATCAAATATCTCTGGAAAGACCTGAAAATAGCTGTGCAGCGACGCTCCCCATTCAACCTGACAAAGTTTGAGAGGATCTGCAGAGAAGAATGAGAGAAACTCCCCAAATACAGGTGTGCCAAGCTTGTAGCGTCAAACCCAAGAAGACAAGAGGCTGTAATCGCTGCCAAAGGTGCTTCAACAAAGTACTGAGTAAAGGGTCTGAATGCTTACAGCATGTAAATTAAATATTTATGTTTTTTTTTTTTAAATGTGCAAACATTTCTAAAAACCTGCTTTTGCTTTGTTATTATGGGGTATTGTGTGTAGATTGATTAGGGAAAAAAATAACAATTTAATCTACTTTAGAATAAGGCTTTAAGGTAACAAAATGTGGAAAAAGTATAGGGGTTAGAAAACGTTCTGAATGCACTGTATGTTAGCCATTTGTTTTCCATGTCATTAAAGGATTAAGAGTATTTCAGAGAAATAGCCTTAAACTAAATCCACACCCACAATCAATTAAAACAAGCCAACAGCCTTCCAGAAACATACAGTGTGATATCATGGCCAATTGGGCTGTAAAACCCATAGCATAGAGTAGTACATTTATAAAAACAATTTTAGACTACTGGTTTGTTGTAGTTCAAGGCTAAATGGAATATAAAAGAGAGGCTACAGTGCCCTTAATCATCATTCTTACAGTAGTCTACTCCAACTTCAACCAGATTAGTGTCTGGGCTAGGGCAGAGCAAGGTTTGTGGTTGTGTCTCAGGCCACGTCTCAGCTCCATGTTGACTGGCTGGGCTGTTTTCACCAATTTGCTGTGAACCTTCCTGAGACAATTAACTGCTACAGAGCTTTAACACACTCAGCCTCCAGTACCCTGGCAGCACATGGGTGGGATCTCTATCTCTCTCTCTCTCTCTCTCTCTCTCTCTCTCTCTCTCTCTCTCTCTCTCTCTCTCTCTCTCTCTCTCTCTCTCTCTCTCTCTCTCTCTCTCTCTCTCTCTCTCTCTCTCTCTCTCTCTCTCTCTCTCTCTCTCTCTCTCTCTCTCTCTCTCTCTCATTGGAATTAGCAGAAAATAGACTTGTACAACTCTTATGCAGCAGAAAAAAGAGAGGGGGAATAGAAATGTTTGCAACAACGTTAGAGAGAACACGATGTGAGATGGTTCTCCTGGAATGTAAATCCATACCACTCTGTGAGAAGAAGACCAGACAAGAGGTGCCTGCCACAATAACAAGTTAATGAAAGGCAAACACTCTAGCAGGTAAATAATTAGTCTAGTTGAAGGAATAGTAGTGGAAGACAGACTGATTCTATTTCATTGTGTCAGAGAGAGAGGGAAAAGAGAGAAGACTGAGTGAGGACAGCGGTATGAAATAGAATCCTGATGGATTTCATACGTTGGGTTTTGGGTAGTGGGTGTGGGGGTTGACATAAAGACCCTGCTCTTTGAGGGCCAACAGATGTAGTACAAGGGATTTCCTGCTCAGTAGACAGGCGGGTACTCAGTGGGAGGGGGCCATTCCAGTCTTTACACTGGCGCTTGCCAACTGTCCCCCCTGCTCCACCCCACCCGCTCCACAGATGAGCCTAAGGAGCTCCCCCACTCAGGAGCTGGATAGCTTACTAGCTTGACATTGTGGCTAAGAATATATCAAGTGTGTTACCTACATGTTATTAAAGAGCTATATGAAAAGATAAGTTCGACAGGACATATCTCCCTCTCTCCTGTGATGGCAATAGAGTGACTCAGAACTCCAGAGAGCCATGTCTATCCATGTGTTCATGAGTCCAGCAGTGAGCCCTGTGCGGCGTGGTCAGTAGCTCAGTACAGACAGCGAGCCAGGCCAGTAGACAGAGAGCAGGCCCCGGGGTTATCTCTCTGTCAAGTGGAGCAGTATGCCGACCATTACCTCACTTTACTATCTCACACACTGTCCCTCCTGGAAAACAGAAAGCTGTTCTTAGTGCCTCTCGGGACTCTGTAGTCTGTACTGTACAATGGGTAAAGATAAGAGGAAACCACTTTGATACAGTCAAGGTTGATAGTCAACTTTACACAGCACTGTCTGTGTGTGTGTATGTGTGTGTGTGTGTGTGAGAGAGAGAGTAGAGAGAGAGAGAGAGAGAGAGAGAGAGAGAGAGAGAGAGAGAGAGAAGGGGAGAAGGAGAGACCTTGTCATTGGCACCCACACAGTGTCAACACATGAACACAGAAAAACGTGAGAGATGAGGATGATGGTCAGCCCTTTGGAAGAATGTCTCCACAATACCTTTGTTTTATATTTTGTCAAGTCTAAAACGTTCTGGCTTTGATCATTGTTTTAACAGCTGCAGTTTAAAAAATCCCAGAGTTCCTTGTTTTGAGGAAAAAAAGCCTAAAAGACTGAGGTGAGGAATTTCAGTCATTCTTTGAAAGGCAGCTTGATTCTGTACATGACTTAATGTGGCTTGCAGTGCAGTTAGAGGACTGCAGCCAGTCACCTGGTCTTTTGTGATCTGCATCAGCCTGTTTGCTGCTAGAGAGCAGGCCCAGTCAGCCAGTCAGCCATTCAACTAGTCAGCCAGTCATTCAGTCAGCCAGTCAGCAAGTCTGCCAGTCAGCTAGGTAGCCAGTCAGTCAGTCAAATTGTCAGCCAGTCAGCTAGTTAGACAGTCAGCCAGTCAGCCAGTCAGTTACTCAGTCAGCCAGTCAGTCAGCCAGTCAGCTAGTAAGACAGTCAGCTGGTTAGTCAGTCAGTCAGCCAGTCAGCTAGTTAGCCAGTCAGCCAGTCAGTCAGCTGGTTAGTCAGTCAGTTAGCCAGTCAGCCAGTCAGTCAGCCAGTCAGTCAGCCAGTCCTCTCCGTCGTTCAACAGTACAGCTCTATCTCTCTTTGTTCTCCATAGCATGCTATTAAACATGAACAAAGCCGTCTCATTACTTGGTGTCTCCATTACTAACACACAGCAAACATCAACAGAGAAAGAATGAATCCCACCTTGAGCCTGTGTGAGTATAGTATAGTAAAGTATAGTATACTATAGTACAGTATAGTAAACACAGGACAAACAGGATTCACGGTGAATGCATTAACCCTGTCTATATTAAGAGGGTCAGATGGAGAGATTGCGGCTCTGTGCTGTACGTGTCTTTAATGATAAACCAAACAAACTGGGTTAGCTCGCCCCAGCCTGACAAAACACGACTTGTTGCAACTTGGATTATGTTTACAGTCGCTCGAGTGTAGGAGAACTCTAAAAGCCAGGTCATTAGAATTTTTTAGCTTTTAAAGTGAAATCTTGCAGGGCTCTGAGAGCTTGGTAGAGTAAACATTGTTAATATGTTAACTTCCTTCTCTGAAGTTTCACTGGGGAGAAAAGCTCTGGGTTTGTCTTGAACTCACCGTGGAATTAGTCAATAAATCCTTGGAATAAAACGCTAAAATGTAAAAAAAAAGATAAACTACGATAAATTGAGATTTGCCGAACATTTTTCAGCAATCACAAGCACACAATGTCAAAATTGTTTTTTAAAAGGTTCTGTTCCTGTTCTGAAGTTTAAACGAGGTCTTGTAAAAGCTCAGGGCTTAGTTTTCTCTGCGCTCTCCTTCAATCTCCTTCTCTCTCCTGCAGGGTTCTATCCTGGTTGCTCCGACAACGTAATTATATGTGCGGGAGCGTGAGAAATAGAGTGGAGTCAGAGAGACAGAGAGAGACAGAGAGAGACAGAGAGAGACAGACAGAGAGAGACAGAGAGAGAGAGAGTGAGACAGACAGAGAGAGAGAGAGAGAGACAGAGAGAGACAGAGAGACAGACAGAGAGAGACAGAGAGAGAGAGTGAGACAGACAGAGAGAGACAGAGAGAGAGAGAGAGAGAGAGAGAGAGAGAGAGAGAGAAACAGACAGAGAGAGAGACAGAGAGAGAGAGAGAGAGAGAGACAGAGAGAGAGAGAGAGAGAGAGAGACAGAGAGAGAGAGAGACAGAGAGAGAGAGAGACAGAGAGAGACAGAGAGAGAGAGACAGAGAGAGAGAGAGAGAGAGAGAGAGAGAGAGACAGAGAGAGACAGAGAGAGACAGACAGAGACAGAGACAGAGAGAGAGAGAGACAGAGAGAGAGAGAGACAGAGAGAGAGAGAGAGAGAGAGGGCCGCAGCTCAGAACCTTGTCATTATGGGTCCTTTTGAACCTGGTCCAGAATAAGCAGCCCAGTGCTGTGGACAGGGCCAGGCCAGCCACTGTCTCTACTCTGGCCTGCACCGCTCCAGTCCTGCTACCATCCTGCTCCAGCCAAACCTAATGTTCTTCTACTTGAAGAACCCACCTAGAAATAAATACCCCATATCGTCCACTGTTGGGGGAATATTTTTAGCATTCCAATTTATGGAAACTGGGGCCCTGTTTAACACTCACTGTTCAATTTCCTTGACATTTCTATTTGATGTATTCATCAGGAGACCTTCTGTATTTCTGAAGGCAGGCCTCTAACCATCCAGGGTGAGTGACTGAGTGAATAAAAGACAGCAGAGGAACAGTCATCAGTTTGGGGCAGCAGAGCCTGACTCTGGGGTGAGATCTAAGAGGAGATGAGGACATGACACCGTCCCCCGCCACCACTAACACACAGGGTATGGTTTCAGCTGTGCTCTTCCGTGACCAACCCACTGCTACTATATTCCCATGGTCCTCCCATGGAACTAGGCTCTCTCATTTCAAAGGCAGAGCCCTTAAAAGCAACCAATAAATCATTTTAGATTCATTTTTTAATTATGGCCATTTCTGCACGTGATGGTACATCAAGAGTCAGAAATATATACATCATCCACAACCAAATACGAAGAAAGCATAGTAAGTCCACAGCTGAAATACAGAATGTATCTTGCCTTCTCATGTAGCCTATGGTACATTCCTTCAGTTTTCACCCCCACTCCCCTAACCACCATCAGATCCTCCCCTCCAGCCCCAGCCAGTCACCAGCGCCCTAAAAAAGTCCACCGCCCATCCCCCAAACCCCTCGCTCTCCAATAGATTACAATGAGGGCTTTGGTGACAGCTCTTGGGCATGCTTGAGAAGCAGTTGATATCTGAGATCCTCTTCTCAATGTTCCCTCTCCGGCCAGTAGAGACACAGACAGCACAGATCATATATCTAAGAGCTGACCTCAGAACAGCCAGTAGAGACACAGCACAGATAACAAGTCTAAGATCTGACCTCAGAAACCAACCAGCCTCTTTTTATGGAGTGTATATTATTCACTATCTATTTGTTTGAAAGCTTTTAGTCCCAAACCTTTCAGTGTAGTCACTGACCCTCACAATGATGGAATGCCCCCTCCACATCAAAGCAGGTCCATCATTAAGACAGTCCAGCAGGCATTAAAGAGGAGCTCCTCTAGTCTAGTCTACATCCAATGAAAACTGGGGTATCTCTCTCCACTAAAAGATGACCGAACACAGATACAATGACTGGCCTGTTTTGTGTATTAAAAACTCTGATCCATCTCCCTGACAAACACCAGAGCTAGCAGGACAACCGAAACAGCTTTGTTGCTATTGTAGCTCCTGACCCCCTACCAAGGGTCCTTTACAAGAGCACTCACCCTGGGATGATCAGGCCACTCTCCCCCCAGGCCTCCTCAAGCCTACTGGGGCCACTGGGCAAAACACATCCTGAACCATCTCCTGTGAGATTATCCAACTCAATGAGCACATTGAGGGGGAAATAGAGTAGGAAACTGGAGTCTTCTATTCAGCCCCAGCTCCAGTCTAAACCCCCTTCTCTTCCATTCACACCGAACCCAGAGGCCCAGAGGCCCAGAGGCCCAGAGGCCCAAGAAGAAATAAGAAAAGCCCCAACACGAGCTGCACTCACATGCTACTTCCAGCGAGGCGTTGTGGCTGACGGCTTCTCCCAGGTAGTTGCGGGCGACGCAGACGTAGGAGCCCTCATCCGGTTTGGAGCGTCGTCCGTGGACGATACGTAGGAAGAAGAGGGAGCCGCTGGGCAGCAGCATGCGTTGAGATCGAGGGTTGTCCCGGTCCGTTTCCACCCGCTCCCCGTCCTTGTACCACTCCACCGTGGGGCTGGGCCGCCCCTCTGCCTTGCAGTTGAGGG